>NC_086449.1:672921351-673083851 GCF_028390025.1 Pseudophryne corroboree | reverse complement strand
CTCTGTTGAGCATTTTGGGCCTGTTCCATGTGCTCTCTGACAATAGGTACCACGGCTGCAATCCTATCCTGCATTTGTGATACATGTTCAATAACGCTTCTATAAGGAGTGGGCTGTCCTTCCCACGTCTCTTTGGCAATGTCCAACAGCCCTCTGGGGTGTCTACCATACAACAAATCAAATGGAGAAAATCCCGTAGAGGACTGAGGAACTTCTCTGATGGCCATTAACAAGTAGGGCAACAAACAATCCCAGTTTTTCCCATCTCTCTCAACAACCTTTTTTAACATACTTTTTAATGTTTTATTAAACCTTTCCACCAACCCGTCTGTTTGGGGATGGTAGATGGACGTCCTGAGGTGAGTGACCTTAAATAATTTGCACAATTCCTTCATGATCCTTGACATAAATGGAGTACCTTGGTCAGTCAAAATTTCTTTTGGTATTCCCACTCTACTAAATACCTGCACCAGCTCCCTAGCTATCGCCTTGGTTGTGATAGTGCGTAAAGGGACAGCCTCAGGATATCGAGTGGCATAGTCCATATTTACCAGGATATACTGATGGCCCCGAGCAGACTTTAACAAGGGCCCCACGAGATCCATGGCTATTCTGTCAAACGGGACCTCTATAATAGGCATGGGAACTAGTGGGCTCCTGAAATGGGGTCTAGGGGCATGATACTGGCATTCAGGACAGGAAGAACAATATTCAGACACTTCTTTATAAACCCCTGGCCAAAAGAACCTTTGTAAAACTTTTAGTGTTTTTTTCTGCCCCTAAATGTCCTGCGGTAACGTGACTATGAGCTAAATCTAGTACCATTCTTCGATAAGGCTGGGGAACTACCAGCTGTTCCACCACATCCTCACCCCTTTTGACAATGTGGTACAAGAGCTCATTACAGATGGCCATGTGGGGATACGTAACCCTGTCACCTGGTACCACAGGTTCCCCATTAAGAACCTTAACATTCTCCCTAGCCTTTATTAAGGTAGGATCCTTTAACTGTTCAGACGCAAACAGATCCTTCTTTACCTCCAGGTCAGGCACGCTTTCAGTTCTAACTACTATGTCTCTGTTTCCAGCAAGAGGGCCCTCACTGGACTCCCCATCTGTCTCTTCCCCAGCCAAACTAGCAAAAGGCAAAGGGTCAAAGTTCCGAAGACACACGTACATCCATAAAATCACCGGTATTATCAACTGGCTCTTTACTTCTCACATCTGTTGATAACCGTGATTCCCACAGTTTCCAAAAATGAGGAAAATCCCTCCCTATTATGGCCTCATGCACCAAGGTGGGGACCAGTCCTACTTTAACAATTGCTGACCCACAACAAGTTTCTATATTCACTTCAGCAGTGACATAATGTTGGGTATCCCCATGTATGCAAGTTACCCCAATAGGTATTTGCTGGACCTTTAAGGGGTTCACTAACCCAGCTTTCACGAGGGTAACTAAACTTCCTGAATCTAGGAAGGCCTCTACCCAGTTACCCTCTAAGAACACATCACACATTTGTTTTTCCAGCTCAGGTGAAGGTACCACAGTACAGACTAACCTAGCAAAGAAAGACATTCTGCGACATTCAAAGGCAGCATCACATTGCATGGGTTCTTGCGTGACTGGGCAATTGGCAATAACATGACCTGGCATACCACACCTAAAACATTTAACCACACGATTATCAACCCGTTTGGGCAGCATAGACCGTTCTAGCCCCATTGGCCTGTCTCCAGGGCCAGTGTTTACAGTCTCTCCATCCTTGCGTTCTCTTATCCGCCCAGCAACATTTTCCCAAGGAACAGTCTTACCAGTCTTTACTGAAGGGCGCTGTCGAGGATCTATGGGTTGCTGGGTGGTCATCAGTAGTTCCTCTGCTGCCAAATACCTCTCTACCATGTCCACTAATTGGTCAGTAGTACCCGGGTTTCCATGGCTCACCCACTTGCGCAGGACCATGGGCAAAGATCTCAAGTAGCGGTCCATGACGACTCTTTCAACCATCTGGGGACCAGTTAATGTCTCTAGCTGTAACCATTTTTTTGTTAGCTGAATAAGGTCGTGCATCTGGGAGCGAGGAGGCTTCTCCATGGCGTACACCCACCGGTGCACCCGTTGTGCTCGTACTGACAGCGTGACTCCCAGGCGGGTCAGGATCTCAGTCTTTAATTTATCATAGTCCCGAGCCTCAGCAGGGCTTAAATCAAAGTACGCTTTTTGGGGCTCACCTGACAGGAAAGGTACCAGTAGACTGGCCCACTGTGCTTTCGGCCAGTTCTCACGCTCTGCAGTCCTTTCAAACGTGGTCAGGTAGGCCTCCACATCATCAGCCTCTGTCATTTTCTGCAGGAAGTGACTGGCCCGTATAGAACTAGAGCTGGTCGGAGCACTGACGGCCACATCTCCAATCCGGGCTGCAAGGCTCTGCACCACTTCTGTTAAGGCCTCTCTATCCTGACGCTGTTACCTGTAAAGTTCGTCAACAGCTGCCTGCTGTTGTCTCCTATTTTCCTCCATTGCCACCTGCTGCTGTCTGTTGGCCTCCTGCTGTAGTCTCCAATTTTCCTCCATTGCCACCTGCTGCTGTCTATTGGCCTCCTGCTGAGCCGCTGTAGCTTGCAGCAAGGCTTTAAGCAGTACCTCCATGTCGACAGATTTTTCAGGCGGCTTTGTAGCTGCTTTCACCCAGGACATAGATCAAACCCTCAGCGGTGAGTCTCAGCAACTTCACACTGGACTGTATCTGCATAAACCACCGTTTCTGCAGGCCTCATAAAGCTGCTGCTTTCACTTATGCGCAGAACGGACTGCTCGCATTCTCCACCAAGTTGTAACACTGTAAGGGTGCAAGGTGCCGTTACCTGGGGTATATAGCAGCACGCAGCAGCTGAGGAACAACACAAGTCCAGTTTCTGGTACAACTGGCCCCAGCCAGTTTTATTGTACAGAAAATAAAACAAACACCAAAAGAAAATACCTTGCCTGTCCGGCACTAACTAAACACAAGATGTTCCTAACTATCACTAAACAAAAAAACACAGAGTTCTCCAGTACACTGTATAGCTCACTTGTATCAGGAAGCGTGTTTCTCTCACAGAGATCCTGCAGTCTTCCCAGGCAGTCTGCACACCCTAATCAGGCCAGCAGCTCTATAACACTCTTACACAGCTGAAATCCTGATTAGCCTTCTGTGAGGCCAAAGACCCGAACTGGGCCCAATGTCTGGAACTTGCCCCATCTCTCTTTCAGGGCCCTTACCCAGCTTTTCCAACAAACTGAAAAGGTTCTTTCAAAACAAAACATATTCCTAGAAGTTTTAATTTTTCTAATACATGTAAGACAAGAACCTGGGACAAACATACCTGCCCTCAAACACTATCCCAGTGTTCTTGTCACAATATATATATATATTTTATTATATATATATATGTTTATGTATACATATATGTGTACATGTGTATATATATATATATATATATATATATATATATAAAAATTTGGCACATAATGGTGTATACAGGACACAGCCAGGCTGCTGTGGATTTTAAGACTTGCTTGGCTGCTGCGGCTGCCTGGAGGGAAAGTGATTGGGGCCGCAGGAAGCCTCAGGGCTGGATGTGGTCCTGGAGGCGCAACCGTCAGTGTTGACTGACGGCCCGGCCCTACAAAGGCTTATGGGGAAGCTGCTGCTGATGCAGCTGCTCCTCCAGTGGCCATCTTTAAGTTACCTTGAAGTTAACAGACGGTCAGCATAGGGGATGACAGCGGCCACTGAGGGACGTCCAGACCAGCCAAACGGAATCTGGTCCGGCATCCCGGTTTGCCAATCCGCCGCTGCCGCTACCCATGACAAACGTGAGTCATTTGCTTTGATTAGCAGGCACACTGCACACGCCCCCATGGCCCATAGGATCACATGGTGTGTATGCTTCCCCGGTACAGGTCACAGGCTGCTGTCGCTAGTCGCAGTAGTGACTAGTACACGTGTGACCCGTTTGCAGGTCAGGTGACGGAGGACCTATCTGTAACTACAGTATGTATGCCTGGACAAGTATATTATTTGTCTGTGATCTTGGACGACTGCAAATGTTGTATGATGATTGGCTCTTTGTATTGTATTTTCATGGAGTATGCGAGATCAGTGGCGCACCCAGGGGGGTTTCCGAGCACCCAGAAACCCCCCTCCACCAAAAAAAAAATAATAATATTTTTTTATTATTATTAATGGCTGTCTAGCGTCCTCTGCAGCCTGCTGTCTTCCTGGTGACACTTGTAAGTGCTTAATACAAGTTTACTTTATTTTAATTATAGTACATACAGTATATATCCATTGCCAATGGTATGCTGCTCAGGCCCATAATTGCTTGCACGTGGGTGAGCCGCGCTATTGAAAAATGGTTAGGAAGCTTGTCATCAGAAATTGACTCGCTTGATAAAGATGAGATACTCCTTAAGTTAGGGAATATCAAAGATGCTGCCACATACATGCTAGAGGCGATGAAAGATATTGGACTCTTGGGTTCAACGGCCGCTACCATGGCAGTATCGGCTCGGCGGGCGTTGTGGATTCGCCAGTGGAACGTGGATGCAGATTCCAAAAAGAATATGGAGGCTCTCCCGTATAAAGGTGAGGCCTTATTCGGTGATGGACTGGATGCATTAGTCTCAGCGGCTACCGCAGGTAAGTCGACTTTTTTGCCTTCTGCTCCTGCACCAGCAAAAAAGACATATCACTCTCACATGCAGTCCTTTCAGCCCAATAAATACAAAAAGGCCAAAGGTTCTCGCTTCTTTGCAGGTTGGGGAAGGGGAAAGGGAAAGAAGTCCTCCACGACTTCAGGATCCCAGGAGCAGAAGTCAATCCCTACTTCTGCTAAATCTACAGCATGACGCTGGGGCTCCCTTGCGGGAGGCCGCTGTGGTGGGGGCACATCTGAAACTGTTCAGTGAAGGTTGGATTCAATCTGGCCTGGACCCATGGGTTTTACAAATAGTATCCCAGGTGTACAAGCTGGAGTTTCAAGACGTCCCCCCATGCCGATTTTCAAATCGACCTTGTCAGCTTCTCTTCCAGAATGAGAAGCAGTAACAGCGGCAATTCAAAAATTATCTCAGGATCAGGTCATAGTCCTGGTACCTTTTTCACAACAAGGGGAGAGGTTTTATTGAAGCCTCTTTGTAGTTCCGAAGCCGGACGGCTCGGTCAGACCGATCCTAAACCTAAAGAATCTGAATTTCTACTTGAAACACTTCAAGTTCAAGATGGAATCACTCAGGGCAGTGATTTCCAGTCTGGAGGAGGGGAATTACATGGTGTCAGTGGACATAAAGGATGCTTACCTGCATGTTCCAATTTATCCTCTTCACCAAGCTTATCTGAGATTCGCGTTTCAGGATTGCCATTACCAGTTCCAGACGTTGCCTTTCGGTCTCTCCACGGCGCCGAGGGTGTTCACCAAGGTGATGGCGGAGATGATGGTCCTCCTTCGTCAAAAAGGAGTCAATATAATTCCTTATCTGAACGATCTCCTGATAAAGGAGAGATCCAGGGAGCAGTTGCTACAGAACATCACGCTCTCCCTGTCCATACTCCAACAACACGGTTGGATCATAAATTTTCCAAAGTCACAGTTGGATCCGACGACAAGATTGTCTTTTCTCGGGATGATTCTGGACACAGAAGTTCAGAGAGTTTTTCTTCCGGTGGACAAGGCTCTGGAAATCCAGAAAATGGTAAAACAGATATTGAAACCATCAAGTGTGTCGATCCATCAGTGCATTCGGTTGTTGGGGAAGATGGTGGCGGCCTACGAGGCCATACAGTTTGGCAGGTTCCATGCCAGAGTATTCCAGTGGGACCTGTTGGACAAGTGGTCGGGATCCCACCTACACATGCACCGGAAGATAGTCCTGTTGTCAAAAGCCAGGATTTCGCTCCTGTGGTGGTTACACAGCTCGCACCTACTAGAGGGACGCAGGTTCGGGATTCAGGACTGGGTCCTGGTAACCACGGATGCAAGTCTTCGAGGCTGGGGAGCTGTCACTCAGGGGGAAAGCTTCCAAGGTAAATGGTCAAGTCAGGAAGCCTGCCTTCACATAACTAAACTAAACATTCTTTCGGAGTACACACTGGAGGGGGGGCAACTTAGGTAAAATAAAGCCAGTTTGTGCAATGGCATCCAAATTGCCTCTTTTTCCTGCAAGTATGCCTACTTGGATGCTGTCACCCATATAATCCTCCACCATTCTTTCACTGGTGACAGAATCATATGCAGTGACAGTAGACATGTCAGTAATCATTGGCAGCGGGTGGGCTAGGAAATCTTATCCTTTTCCTCGCAGCCCCAGTAGTGGGAGAAAATGAAGGAGGAGCTGTTGACGGGTCACGTTCCGCTTGAATTGACAATTTTATCACCAGCAGGTCTTTGAACCTCTGCAGACTTGTGTCTGCTGGAAAGAGAGATACAATATAGGCTTTAAACCTAGGATCGAGCACGGTGGCCAAAATGTAGTGCTCTGATTTCAACAGTTTGACCACCCTTGAATCATGGCAAAGCGAATGAAGTGCTCCATCCACAAATCCCACATACTTTGCGGAATTGCTCCGTCTTAGCTCCTCCTTCAATTTGTCCAGCTGCTTCTGCAAAAACTCCTTATAAGATAAATAATTACCCTGGGAGCGCAATCAACAATTTATTACAGTTAAAAAATATATATAAAAACACATTAAATACACATGTATGGAAAATTTTCATGAAAACATCAATTAATAAACAGTATTCTGTTCCTCAGTCTACAGTGGAACCAACAATGATCTCAGTGTAATTTGAATATCCCTCAGTCCATATGGTGATTAAATTCAGATGTATCAATCTATATTTCTTTATATTCTCCTCCGGCTGTGAGTATAAGGGATCAACTACAAATGGGCAGCAGCGGCGGTGACTGGGTCTGAACCTATCACTGTGATTACCAGTGTGCACATACGGTCTCCCCAGGAAACTTTCAAATAGTAACTAAGAGCATCATTAAAAGACACTTTGTAACTGCCGCAAGTATCTCTTACAAGTGAAGTCTCAGTGCATAAATTTATGGGCTAAAGATCACACGAGTACTAAACTTGGCCCTGGAGAGAAATATAGATTGATACATCTGAATTTAAGCACCATATGGACTGAGGGATATTCAAATTACAGTGAGATCATTGTTGGTTCCACTGGAGACTGAGGAACAGAATACTGTTTATTAATTGATGTTTTCATTAATATTTTCCATACATGTGTATTTATTGTGTTTTTATATATATTTTTTAACTGTAATAAATTGTTGATTGCGCTCCTTGGATAATTGTCTTAAAATGATTTTTTTTTTGGTGGGCGGAGCAGTACTGCCCCATTGGGAGCTGCATGATATAGATATATATTTATAGAAAAAAACAATTGACGAAACGAGCTTGGTGGCTTAGTAGGGCTTGGATTTATTTTGTGTGCTTCTGCAAAAGCCTGATGAGGGGAATGACCTGACTCAAGCTGGCAGTGTCTGAACTAACTTCACGTGTGGCAAGTTCGATGGGTTGGAGAACCTTGCACAAGACGGAAATCATTCTCCACTGTGCTTGAGTCAGGTGCATTCCCCCTCCTTTGCCTATATCGTAGCTGGATGTATAGGCTTGAATGGCTTTTTGCTGCTCCTCTATCCTCTGAAGCATATAGAATGTTAAATTCAACCTCGTTACCACCTCTTGCTTCAGGTGATGGCAGGGAAGGTTCAGGAGTGCTTGCTGGCGCTCCAGTCTTCGGCACGCGGTGGCTGAATGTCGAAAGTGGCCCGCAATTTTTCGTGCCACCGACAGCATCTCCTGCATGCTTCTGTCATTTTTCAAAAAAATTTGCACCACCAAATTAATTGTATGTGCAAAACATGGGATGTGCTGGAAATTGCCCAGATGTAATGCACGCACAATATTGATGGCGTTATCCGATATCACAAATCCCCAGGAGAGTCTAATTGGGGTAAGCCATTGTGCGATGATGTCCCTCCGTTTCCGTAAGAGATTGTCAGCGGTGTGCCTCTTACAGAAAGCAGTGATGCATAGCGTAGCCTGCCTAGGAACGAGTTGGCGTTTGCGATATGCTGCTACTGGTGCTGCGGGAGGCAATACATCTACCCAGTGGGCTGTCACAGTCATATAGTCCTTAGTCTACCCTGTTACACTTGTCCACATGTCCGTGGTTAAGTGGACAGTGGGTACATCTGCATTTTTTAGTACACTGAGGACACTTTTTCTGACGTCTCTGTACATTCTCGGTATCGCCTGCCTAGAGAAGTGGAACCTAGATGGGATTTAGTACCGGGGATGGAGTACCTCCATCAATTCTCTAAGTCCCACTGAACTAATGGTGGATACCGGATGCACGTCTGACACAACATAGCTGTCAAGGCCTCAGTTATCCGCTTTGCAACAGGATGACTGCTGTCATATTTCATCTTCCTCACAAAAGTCTGTTGGTGACGTATAAGGGAGGATGTTCCTAGGTGGTTAATGTCCTTACCCCTACTTATTACAGATTGACAGAGGCAACACACGGCTTGACACCTGTTGTCCGGATTTGTCGAGAAATAATTCCACACCGAAGAGGTGGCTTTTTTGGTATTTTTCCCAGGAATCACAATGGGCTTATTCATCCCACGGACAACAGGTGTCTCCCCCGGAGCCTGATATAAACAAACCACATCAACATCAGAATCCTCATCGTCAAGCAGCAACACCCATATCCTCATCCTGGTGTACTTCAACAGTGACATCTTCAATTTGAATATCAGAAACTGGACTGTGGGTGCTACTTTCAGCACTTGCAGAGGGCGTGCAAATGGTGGAAGGAGCCACTTCTTCCCGTCCAGTGTTGGGAAGGTCAGGCATCGCAACTGCTGACACACTTGGACTCTCCTTGGGGATTTGTGATACCATCTTAGAACGCACAGTTCTTTGCTGTGCTTTTGCTAGCTTAACTCTTATAATTTTTCTAGCGAGAGGATGAGGGCTTCCATCGTCATGTGAAGCTGAACCACTAGTCATGAACATAGGGCAGAGCCTTAGCCGTTCCTTGCCACTCCATGACGTAAATGGCATATTAGCAAGTTTACGTTTCTCCTCGGACTATTTAAATTTATTTGTTTGGGTCTTTTTACTGAACTTTGGCTTTTTGGATTTTACATGCCCTCTACTATCACATTGGGCATCAGCCTTGGCAGACGATGTTGATGGCATTTCATCGTCTATGTCATGACTAGTGGCAGCAGCTTCAGCACTAGGAGGAAATGGTTTTTGATCTTTCCCTATTTTATCCTCCAAATTTTTGTTCACCATTATTTTTCTGGAGTTATGTAACAAGGGGGTCATTCCGAGTTGATCGTAGCTGTGCTAAATTTAGCACAGCTATGATCTTCTTCACTGACATGTGGGGGAACGCCTAGCACAGGGCTAGCCCGCCATGTATGTCAGTCCGGCCCCCCCTCGCAGAAGTGCAAGGGCATCGCACAGCGGCGATGCCTTTGCACTTCAAGACTAGCTCCCAGCCAGCGCAGCTTTAGCGTGCTGGCCGGGAGCTACTCATCGCTCCTCAGCCCGCAGCGGCTGCGTGTGACGTCGCACAGCTGCTGCGGCCCGCCCCCCGTTCGGTCCGGCCACACCTGCGTTGGCCGGACCAAACCCACGAAACGGCGGCCAAACCCCACCGTTCCGCCCCCTCCCGCCCAGCGATTGCCTCTGCCTGTCAATCAGGCAGAGGCGATCGTATCCGTGCTACGGCCTTCGGCCATCTGGCATGTGCCGGCGCACTACTGTGCCGGCACATGCGCAGTAGGGACCCGTTCACTCTGCTGCGTTAAGACGCAGCGAGCGGACGGATCAGAATGACCCCCAATATGCGGTACAGGAGAGAGTACCTCTACACCACACAGGGCAAACTCTGTGAAATTTATTTGTATAGAATATTAATAACCCCTTTATTTGGAGTAAATAATATACAGCACAGGACAGCACCACTGAACTTATATGGCAGCACCACTGGACTGGACTTATATGGCAGTACCACTTGAATTATACGGCGGTATCACTGAAATTTTGTGGCAGTAATGAAAGAGGCAAGAGTACTTAAATAACAATAATACCTCTGCCGACTTAAAGATGCATATAGGCTGTATCCAAAAGAATATTGTGGATGGTGCCACTCACTCCAAACCGAACTGTGATCCAATTCTCTACTCCGTGTTGCGGGACCAGGGCTCCGATTTGAAATGGACCCCTGTGGGGTGGCAGCAGTGGATCCCAAATATATCTGTAAGGTGTCTGTGAATATTAGTGATTCATACTGAACTGAGCTAGCTCCCTCGATCCCACTGCAGTTGATATGCCAGGAAGAGATCTCACTCTGGGATGGAGAGCCAGCGTGGGTAGGCCGCGGCTGAGGTGAGACACTCACTGTGCTATAGCAGTGCTGGAAGCTCCTGTGTGAGTGTAAGCTGTAACTGTGGGAGAGGTAAAATGCTGGAGCGGTAAGCTGATGGCAGATGGAGCGCCGAGTGTCAGTCAAAAAATCTGCAGCCGAGTAGACAAAGGTGATGCCAATCTGGAAAATGGTGGAAAATGCTTGTAGATCCAGCAGCATCACTGGAATTATATGGCAGTACTACTGGACATATACGGCAGTATCACTGGACTGGATTTATACGAGAGTACCACTGGATTTATACGGCAGTACCACTGGACATATACGGCAGTATCACTGGATTTATATGGCAGTACCAGTGGACATATACGTCAGTATCACCGGACTAGATTTATACACCAGTTCCACTGGATTTATACGGCATGACCACTGGACGTATACGACAGTATCACTGTAATTATATGGCAGTACCACTGGACATATACGGCAGTATCACTGGACTGGATTTATACGCCAGTACCACTGGACATATACGGCAGTACCACTGGACATATACGGCAGTATCACTGGAATTATATGGCAGTACCACTGAACATGTACGGCAGTATCACTGGACTGGATTTATACGCCAGTACCATTGGATTTATATGCCAGTACCACTGGAATTATAAGGCAGTATCTCTGGAATTATATGGCAGTACCACTGGACATATACGGCAGTATCACTGGACTGGATTTATACGACAGTACCACTGGAATTATAAGCCAGTAGTACTGGAATTATACGGCAGTATCACTTGAATTATACGGCAGTACCACTGGAATTATACGGCAGTATCACTGGACATATACGGCAGTAACACTGGACATATACGACAGTACCACTGGACATATACAGCAGCACAGGGACATCACCACTGAACTGATGCAGGATAACATAGCACCAATGCAATGGACTGGACTTATACAGGAGCACTGGACATATGGCAGCAGAGGATACCACCACTGTGACTGGACTGATGCAGCACAATACACCACCACTGAACTGATGCAGCACAACACAGCACCACTGGACTGGACTTATACAGCAGCACTGGACATATGGCAGCAGAAGACACATCCACTGTGATTGGACTGATGCAGCACAAGACACTGCCACTGGACTGATGCAGCACAACACAGCACCACTGGACTGGATTTATACAGCAGCACTGGACATATGGCAGCAGAGGACACCACCACTGTGACTGGGCTGATGCAGCACAAGACACTACACTGGACTGATGCAGCACAACACAGCACCACTGGACTGGATTTATACAGCAGCACTGGACATATGGCAGCAGAAGACACCTCCACTGTGATTGGACTGATGCAGCACAAGACACTACCACTGATCTGATGCAGGACACTGAGAACGGAGACATGTCCTCTCTCTACACTCTCCAATGCCAGAGTGAAACTGGCGGCGATGCGCAGCTCCTTATATGGAATCCAGTGGGATGATGATGTTTTGCCTCGTTCTGGTTTCTGAGTCAGGCGGGAAAACCCGAGCCTGACTCTGATCCGGACTCGTGTACTGAAGTTCAGTGGGGTTCGGTTCTCAGGGAACCGAACCCGCTCATCTGTAATAATAACTAACTGTGTGAGTTTTGTTGATTTGAGAGCCTAAAACGTAATTCTTCTATAAAGCACAAAATAGAAAGATATTGATATATGGTTATATACAATACTATGGATCAACATAAGTACATTTCTGTCAAAACTGAAATCAGCAATGAGCGTTTGTCAATTTCTGTTGAATGCCCCTTTGTACATTTAGCATTTTGTCAATATACTTATTCTGTTTACTCCGATCTTTCTAAAACCATTGATTTAAGTAAAGTAAAAGTAATTTTTCATTTATGGAAAGGAAATGTACTTTAAATATTTAGATGTTAACATGTTATAGCTCTGGCGATAGCCTTAAATATTAGACATAGTAGCCCAGTAGGTTTATGGCACCACACCGTAATAGTCTTGCAGTTATTACCAGCAGGGCAAGCAATGAATGAGAGCTGATCCTGTTAATCTTAGGCCCCGATTCAGACCTGATCACTGCTGTGCGTTTTCGCACAGCGGACGGTCAGCTATTAACTGCGCATGCGTATGTACTGCAATGCGCATGCACGTCAGCAAACAACAACGGGCCTCGCCGGTCAGCGACAGGTTGGTGCGAAAATTCTAATCGCACAGCCATTCGCATGCTGACTGACATGAGGAAGTCGTTTGTGGGTAGAAACTGATCGTTTTCTGGGAGTGTCAGGGAATACGCAGGCGTTCCCAAGCATTTTTGCAGCTGTCCGCTGACTGAAGGATTTTTTAGCTGCTCGGCGTACACATGCGATCGCACACTTGCACGGTGAATATACTCTCCCCTTGGGTGGCAACTATCTGATCAGAGGACTACAATTTTAGCAGCCTAGGGATCAGGTCTGAATCATCCCCTTAGTATTTTACAGTACTGATAAGGTCCGATTTGACCTGTTTTCATCCGAGCCGATATAGCGGATGAAAACAGGCCAAATCGGATGTCTTTGACATCCGATCCGATCAGATACACTTGGCACTGCTGGCACACACTTACAGTCTGCAGAGTGGGGAAGCGCTGGGCAGAAGAGGTGCTCTCCCTGCTGGAGACAGAGACTGTAGTAGCAGTGGGAGGCAGGAGATTTCAAAACTCCTATTCAAATGAATGGGTGGCCGCTGATTGGTCTAGGAAGCTCTCTCAGCCAATCAGCGGCCGCCCATTCATTTGAATAGGAGTTTTGAAATCTGCCACCTGCTGCTATTGCAGCCTTTTCCCCACTGGTAGCTCCCCGGGAGTCCTTTACATGCGATAAATCATATGCGATTTATCGCATATAAAAAAATGGCATATCAAGTGCCAAATCGTATGAAACCCTCCCCGGGGAGCTGCCGGAGAGCTTCAAAGGAAATCAGGTAGGACCTGTGTATGGGGCCTTAAGATTTCTCCAGCGAGGTGACATGCATAAAGTGCAGCTGTTTTGGTGATTTCACTACAACTTGCATAGCATTGGTTTGTCCGTAAAAAAAAAAAGCTTATTTAAGATCTCCCTAAGTACGCAAGGGACTGGGGTCGTGGCATACAGATTGATTTTACTGAAGAAGACTGGAGAAAAAGTTTTCGGGCCACTTTTGTAAGCTCGATCAGTTATTCAGTAATTGAGACGCAATTCAAGGTTCTGCCACGATGGTATAGATGTCTGCTGACACTTGCTAAAATGTTCCCGGGTGTACCAGATACGTGTTGGCGATGTAATACTGAAACGGGTTCCCCAATGCATATCTGGTGGGATTGTTGCTTACTTCGCCCCTTTTGGAATCAAGTTATTGCAATCTCAAGGTTGATCTTGGGTTCTGAGGTCCCCTCTGAGCCTGCTTTCTGGCTTCTTAACTTAGTTACGGGTTCCCTTGCAACATACAAAATGTCTCTATTGAAGTTTCTTAATAGCGCCGCTAAAGTGGTTATCCCTGTTCGCTGGCAGTTCACTAAACCACCTAAAGTGAAGGAGTGGTTTGATAGAATAGCTATGTATATGATCATGGAGGAATTGCGAGTGACTTCAGACAACCACTGGAGATTCACGGCCACTTGGTACCCCTGGTTGGATTTTTTTTTTCCAAAAATATATTTTATTGAGGTATAAGTACAAGCCAAGATGGGCGATACACACAGTAAATAAAGGACCTGATGTACAGAAATAATAGCTCGCTAACAGAGAGTTATAAACGGGAAGCTGTATAATCTCGAAAATACCTCAGATTTTCCATTTTCAAACAAATAACATAATTACTAGAAAAGGTGGCCTGAACATTATACAGGATAATCAATGCGAAAAGAGGCAAATCAAAAAGAAGTTTACCTCTATAAAATCATACACGGTCTAAAATGATACTAAAGCTGTAGTTATATAAATGCATCCTACAACATGGAGGACACATATAACAAATTAAAACACACAAACGAAACCGAGAAAGAAATACAGCAAAAACAGTGTCCGCCAAGGCCAGGGGGCCACCGACCCATCCATGGAGCGAATATCCGAATAGAGAAAAGAGAGATACAAGTACTGGAGGTCTAAGAGAAGTCGTAGAGGGGATAGAGAGAGGTGGAGGAGATAAAGAAAAAGAGGGGGGATGATGTGGAGGACAGGGAGAGGACATCTGCAGTATAGAGTTATGGGATAGAGATGGGGGGTCTAAGATCTATAAGTTGGTGGCAATACCAGGTGGTGTGGTGGAAACATTGTTGAATGGCAAGTTTGGTGGATGTGGGTAGTGTAAGTATGAACTTTCCCCAGCATTGGAACAACGCGGGGGTTAGAGTTTTCTTATCAAGAGTAGTCTCCAACCAATCCATGGTAAAGAGAAAGAGCAGTCTAGAGGCAGCCATGGCTAAGGAGGGGGGAGTATTGTGTATTCACTGTTGAAGAATAGCCTTCCTCCCTACAGCCGACAAAAGTGTCACTAGTTTTTTGTCGGGAGAGGGAATGTTTGGCTGATCTAGGAGGTATCCGAAGAGGGCCCAAGAGGCGGTACATTGGAAGTCAATACCCAGTGTAGAGGAGCTAAACGCCTGTAGCCCACCCCAAAATGTTTGTATATGAGGGCAATGCCAGAAGCAATGCATGATGTCAGCTACCGGTGCGGAGCATTTGTTGCAAGCTGCAGACTCCAAGAGGCCCATCAAGTGACTTCGTTTTGCGGATATGTAAGCCCTGTGTAAAATCTTGTACAACATTTCCTGGTAGATACTCGCTGGAATAAGTCTCAGAGATAAATTAAAAGAGTCTAACACTGCTTCCCTGGACATAGAGGGGAGTTGAGAAGACCATTTTTCAAGTTGTAGGAGGCCGATAGAGGGGACAATGTCTGTGCGGATTCGGGTGTAGATAGTTGAGATAGAGTAAATGCTGTAGTGCATGAGCGTGTCTAGGGGGTTCAGAAAATCATTGTTAGTGAGTCGTGTCAGGACCGAGCGGACATAGTGAGAAGCCTGAAAGAAATAAAATTTGTGGCTAGGGCTAATGTTATATTTATCTATGGCCTCAGTGAAAGTGAGTGGTTCATGGAGAGAGTTGAGGAGATCGCGATCGTGTGTGATGCCCGCCGTGTGCCAGCTATTAAAAGGGAAGGAAGCATGTCCATTGTGGAAGTCTAGGTTCCCCAGAAAGGGGAGAAACGGAGAATGAAGGCCGTGTATATCTAATGATTTCCTAGACCTTTTCCATGCCAGAATGGTAGAGGTTAAGAGGGTATTATCTAGATGAGGCTTCTTCAGAATGGCACTACTGGCATGCAGGATGTAGCTAAGGGACAAAGGGGCACACAGTTGAGAGTTTATCAGGGAATCGGTGAAGATATTCCTGGCGCTGAGCCAGTCCATGGCTATGCGAAGGAGGCAGGCCCTATTGTACTGCTCTATGTTGGGCAAATGTAATCCCCCATTCTGTACTGATTGGGACAGCTTGAGAAAACTTATCCGAGGTCGGTTATTGGCCCATATAAATTTGGATATATGTGAGTTGAGAAGGGACAAGTCCGATTTTGTGAGCAAGATAGGGACCATCTGAAGTATATAGAGCAATTTGGGAAAGCTGGCCATTTTGACAAGATTGCAGCTCCCTAAGAGGTTAAGGGGAAGATTTTGCCAGAGACCAAGCTCAGTCTGAATTTGGTGAGAATAGGTTGAAATTGTGGGAGTAACGGAAAGGGGGTTCCCAGCCTACAGTGGCCTGTCGAAATATGGCTAAAGCTTCCGATTTGTCGAAATTAATCGAGAAGCCCGCAAAGGAAGAAAAGCAGTGTATAGCTTCCTGTAGTACCGGAATGGACTGTTTAGGATTAGAAGTGAGAAGGAGGATGTCATCCGCGAACGCTATAATTTTTAGTTCCTGAGTGCCAATCAGAATACCTTTAAAACTGGTTAAGTTTGTAATATAGCGTATGAAAGGTTCTAGGGCTAGATTGAAAAGGAGGGGAGAAAGGGGGCATCCCTGCCGAGTCCCTCTCTCAAGAGTAAAGATGTTGTTAACCATCACCTGTGCGGTGGGGTTAGTATAAAGGGAGTTGATAAGGCCACAAAACTTTCCCCCGAAATGTTGATGGCGTAAGACCCGATCAAGGTGAGGCCAGGCGATTTTGTCAAAGGCCTTTTCTGCGTCAAGATTAATCAAAATATTATCGACTAAATTGTGGGAGCGAGAGTAGGTGATGGCGGCCAGGGCTGCCCTAATGCCCTTGACCGACTGTCTATGTTTAAGGAAGCCTAATTGGGCCGGTGATATGATTCGAGATAAACACAGTTGTAGGCGAGTGGCCATTAATTTGGTCACAATTTTTAAGACTTGGTTTAGGAGGGATATCGGTCTGTAGGAACCAGGAAGGGATGGGTCTTTACCGGGCTTTGCTATAACAATTATTTTAGCTTCATTAAACCAAATCGGGGTTTGTTTAGAGGAGAGAATATGGTTGTAAAGGGATGTGAGAGTGGGCGCGAGATCCTCACGCATCATTTTGTAAAATTCCGCACTAAAGCCATCAGGGCCGGGACTCTTGTTGTTGGGCAAGCTCTTGATAGTGTCAATAACCTCCTCGGCGGTGATTGGGCTGTCTAATAGTACCCTTTCTTCCCGAGAGAGGACCGGGAGATCAGCAACTTCAAGAAAGGAGTAGTTAGCAACATGATCATCAGGGCCTTTGGCGTATAGGGAGCGATAGAAGCGCATAAATTCAGTGCAAATAGAATCGGGGGCCGAAACTAATTTACCGGAGATACCGATAGTATTAATCCAAGTGCGGGATTTAGGTCCCTTAATCAAGTTATCCAGCAATCTACCTGATTTGTTGCCCCATCTATGAAACTTATTCCTTTGATAATCATAAGAGAGTTGAGCTCGTTCAGTAAGGAAAGTGTCGTATATTAGCTTCGCTGAGAGATATGCTTCTTTGTGGGCTGGAGTGTCGTGTCGTTTATAATTTCGATATGAGGAGGTTAGCGACGTGCTCAGAGTCTGCAGCTGCGAAGAGAAATTTTTCCTCTTGGAGTGAGTGTAGGACATGACATGCCCTCTCAGGACCGCCTTGGCAGTCCCCCAAAATATAGGGGAGTCTAGTGACTGGTCAGTATTGTCCAAGGTATAATTGAGCCAGGATTGTTTGAGGTGGAGAAGAAAGTCAGTGGAGTGGTGGAGGTATGCAGGGAAGCGCCAACTTGGGGTGATGCGAGGAGGTAGGGTCAGTCGAATGTCTATTAATATGGGAGCATGATCGGAGATGATAATGTCTGCAATAGATGTGTGGGTAACCCTGGGGAAGAGGGATGTTGAGGTGAAAATGTAGTCGATGCGAGAGTGGGATGAGTGGGGGTGAGAATAAAAGGAAAAGATCTTTCTGAGTCGGGTGAAAGATGCGCCAGGGGTCAAGTAGATGAAGTTGTGTACAGAAGGAAGTCAGTATTTGAGAGTTGGAAGTAGAGTAAGAGGCACTCACCCGAGATCTGTCCATGGATGGGTCGGATACCAAATTGAAATCGCCACCCACAACCAGATTGTGGCCACCCCATTGTAGGAGCATCGATAAGAGAGCTGCAAAAAAAGAGTCGGGGGAAACATTGGGAGCATATATACGTTGAGAAAGGTATACATGATATTGTCAATCAATGCGTCAAGCAAGATGAACCTGCCGTCAGGGTCAATATGCTTCCTGCTAATGGAGTGTTGTAAGCTAGTGTGGAAAATAATGGCCACTGCCCGGGATTTAGTGTGATATGGGGCCGAGATGCATTTCCCTATCCAAGGAGCCCGTAGGGAGTTCCGAGGGTCGTCTAACCAATGTGCCTCCTGAAGAAACACAACTTGGGGGTTCATACGTTTTAAGTGTGACACTACCTTCTTTCTTTTAACGGGATGGTTAAGTCCCTCTACATTCCAGGAGATTATGCGTAATGGAGCATTACCAGAGACTCCAGTATCATGTGAGTGTGGGGCGGCTGGAGAAGCCATATCAGCCCACACCTATAGTCGGAAAAAACATGGTGAAAATGGGAGAAGTAAGATAGGGCCTTGCCCCGTCCCAGCGAGCGGGGGGAGGGCAACCTAGGAGGGGGATGAGTCCCCGGGTCAGGCAGACACAACAAGTAAAAAAACAGAAAAACAGCAATATAAACATCAGAAACATAAAATAGGAATTGAATGAACTAGGGGTAATCATGTCTCACAAACACGGCACTCCACACATGAGACCCGAAATGAGGCAGTGATGAGTGGTAAACAAGTAAGTAACTGTTAGTCAAGTATCGGGTAGGGAAAAGTGCGGCCTTGCCTCTCCTGAGTCATCAAAGAACAATGGTTTGTCATTCTCGAATAGTCGGAGGCGGACTGGGTAGAGGAGGGAGAACTTGACCTTGGTATCGAAAAGGTGCTTGCAAATGGGAGCAAACTCTCTGCGTTTGGCCGCCACGAGGGCAGAGAAATCTTGGAAGATGAGGAGGCGATCTCCATTGTAAGATAAGGAGGCCGTTTTGCGGTAGTGATCGAGGATCATGATCTTGTCAGCATAGTTCAAGATTCTTATGATGACGGGGCCGTCCATTGGGGTTCCTTTGCTCCGGTCCTAGCCTATAGGCTCTCTCAATAACGAGTGGGACTCCTTTAAGGTCCATAGCTAATTGTTCCGGGATGCCAGATGAGAGGAGATCCATAAGTTCGTGACCCTTGACCGACTATGGGATGCCAATGCCCCTCAAGTTGTTACGCTTACTGCGATTTTCAAGGTCATCGATCTTCTCTGATAGCTCAGCAATTTCGGATTGATTGGCTTGTATGGTTCGCTGGGCTGTGGACAGGTCATCTTCTAGCGTAGATATCCGCTGCTCCGCTTCATCCAAGCGAGTAGAGTGTTGGTTGAGTTGGGTTAGCGTAGATTCGATGGCCTCTTTGATGCCAGCCAATTTTTCATCTAACAGGGGCCCCAAAACGGCCACCAGGTCATTGTGTTTCATCTTCAGCTGTTTTACGGGTGGTCTGGATCTACGTGTGCATTGGGAAGCGGAGCGCGAGGTCGAGCGGTCGGAGTCGGAGGAATTGCCACCAGGAGTACCGTCACAGGATGGCAATGGAGCCCCTGTAGAGGTCATTGATGTAGGAATTAAGAACTTTTCCATGCAGTCGTAGGATAGCTACCGCAGTTACGGGCACATAGAGAGTAAGATATGTCGAGAGCGTATCGGGTCTCACATGCGAAGCGCCGGGCCAACACGTCGTCACATCACAGCAGACTCAGCGTTGGATATATCCAGGGGGGGGGGTTCAATAAAGAAGAGCGGACATATATAGAGTAGAGCAACTCCCTCCGTGAGGCTCAGAGGCACCCAAGGGCCAATCCGAGTGTCCAGCAGGGGGGGGGGGGTCAGTGAAAGGGCCTCCGGCCGTAGCGTAGGCCTATTAGGGACTTGCAAAGGAGGTACAGTAGCCCCGGCGTAGTCCGGGAGGAGGCCAAGCAAAGAGCAAGGGTAGGGCGGTGGAGTTGTAGGGCTGCAGAAACACCGGGAGGGGTGACGGGCCCTAAATCAAAGATAAGGTGTTGTGGGCGTACAAGCAGATGAGGGTGTTGTTCCGCGTCCAGATATCGAGAGGGAGGAAGAGAGAGAGTTCCTCACCGCACCATCGGTAGGTCTCAGCAGCGACAGTGCGTCTCCCGTCTCCCACCCCCGTAAAATTCCAGGGCAGACTTTGAGCGGAGGGAGGGTGGCTGTCAGGTAGAGCGAGGCACCAGGTGCCTAGATTATAGCTGAGCTCTCCGGACGGCTGAGAGGGAAGGCAGAGAGCTCCCGCCAGTGACCACTACGAGGGTCAGGCTGATGGACGATGAAAAGAAGTGTAGGAAGTGGGATAGGGAGGAACACCTTACCAGGATTACAGCTGGCTATGTAGCAGTGGTGTCCTCCCTTCTGATCCCACGAGTCCGCCTGAGGTAGTGGCGGGAAGACGGCCGCCGGGACCCGTCGTCTCAGCAGTGAAGCACAGCGCGGCCCGAGGTCAGGTCCCTTCGTGGTGTCTGCGGTCGCTGCAGCACGAGGCCGGCTGTGGTCAGCGATCCGGGCCAGGGGTGTCCAGGAAGAGGTGTTGAGTCCGGATGCCGCAACCTCGGTGCGTCCGGAGGTCCGGCGGGTCCGCTCCGAAATCGAGGCCCCGGCTTGTATGGAGGGCGCAGGCCGCAATCCGCGGGAGCGTCCACGCTGCTCCCCGACTCCGTGGCTGCAGGTGATTAGCAGTGGGGGGATGAGGGGGAGGTAGGAGAGGGATGGGGAGGCAAAAAAAAAACCGGGAATGAGCGGGCTATGACGGATATAGGTGGAATAAAAGCAGGAGCTGTGTAAAGCTACAACTGCTCTCCTCTGATGCTAAGCCACGCCCCCCCATTGGATTTTAAGTCCTCACAAACATACCTAACGAATGTGACCTGAGTACGAGTCCCATATATTTGGCCCTACATCTAGAATTTAACTGTTTAATGATACAATGAGGAGACACTTCTGCTTTTTGTTTCACACATGCACTGGAATGACCACACTACCCTTCCCCCCCTTTTTCCCTCTCTTTGACTCTCTATTCCTTCCTTTCCTGCTTTCTTTTCTGTCCTTTCTTTCTGTTATTTGTTTATAAGTTTTGATTTGTGTTGTTTAGACAGGATTTGCTATGTGATCACCTGGTTGATTGGACGTTATGGAATATTGATTTAGGCATTGAGCGTACATCTACGATTGGCGTACATCTACGATTCCTGACCAACTGTCTGTGCCCATTTCTCTTGGATCCTGTCCTACTGTACCACCTGTCTATTGGGGTCATTCCGAGTTGAATAGTAGCAGTTTTTAGCATCCGTGCAAACGCTATGCCGCCGCCCACTGGGTGTGTATTTTAGCTTAGCAGAAGTGAGAACGAAAGGATCGCAGAGCGGCTACAAAACAAAAAATTGTGCAGTTTCAGAGTAGCTCCAGACTTACTCAGCGCTTGCGATAACTTCAGACTGTTCAGTTCCACATTTGACGTCACAAACACGCCCTGCGTTCTCCCAGCCACGCCTGCGTTTTTCTGGCACGCCTGCATTTTTCCGAACACTCCCTGAAAACGCCCCCTTCCTGTCAATCACTCTGCGGCGGACATTGCGAATTAAAAACCTTGGTAGATCCTGTGTAAAACTACATCAGCTGTTGTGAAAGTACATCGCGATCAACTCGGGATGACCCCCAATGTGTCTACGCTGTTCATTTTATTTTGTTAAAATTCAAATAAACATTTATTGCAAAAAAATAGCTGATTTAAATCTTTCTAAACTGCTTAAAACAGGCTATTAAATTTGGTTCAAGATCGTGATCTTATAAGATGCATACAAGGCAGTGGTGTTACTATAGAGGTGTGGGGGTTCAGCTGTCACCCTTCACTGACACCAAAATGCTGGCTCCTCCACAGTGACAGGAACCGGGACAAGTCTCTGGAGGCAGTCTGGCATATACAGGAGGCATATTGGGCATGCTACCTGAAGTGGTACAATTGGGGGCTTTCTGTGAAGCCATGTTCCCTTCTGGTGAGGCTATGTCCCCGTATTGAGGGAATCAGGAATTTCCTGCAAGGCCACAACCTTTTATGATAGACCATGCTCCCTTTTCAGGAGCGTGCAGGGGGTATATAAAATACACACTGGGTGCAATCAGTCCCAGTGACACCTCTGATGCAAGGTATGACAGGAGGTAGCCGTGGGCCAGTGTCAATGGACTAAGCTAGGGTTGTTAAACTTGTGTCCCGCATGCGGCCCCTACCGCATTCTTTTGCGGCCCCTACCGCATACTTTTGTGGCCCTCGGGCAGGGATTCTTTTGCGGGCCGACTACCTTGCTTGCAGCGAGAGCAGGAGAGCACAGCGTGCGCCTCTCCTGCTCCTCAGTCCGGTCTCCGGCGGCGGCGTGGATATCTTAAATCAGGTGCCAGTTCGTGAGCCAGTCAGAGCCCACGGACCAGCAGGTAATCAGGAGCTGCCGGCCCGCAGCACTGATTGGCTCACAAACCGCCGCCTGACTTAATATACCCGCGCCGCCACCAGAGACCAGACTGAGGAGCAGGAGAGGCTTGCGATGCGCTCTCCTGCCGTCTGTTAAAGCCGAATTATAATAATAATAATAATAATAATAATAATTGAGAGTTCTCCGTTGTGATGATATTCAGCATATTGAATTCATTATCAAAGAGGGAACCACGCCCAATATTCTGCGCAGAGGAGCGTGGACCAAGACAGAATTCATCAATGAGCCTGTGTTTTTAGAACACTGACTTTACATTTTTTATACCATAACACAGGCTTTTTCAACCAGTGTGGCGTGGCACACTAGTGTGCTGCGACCAGTTGCAAGGTGTGCCGTGGAGCCAGAGCCGCTTCCCGCACCTTCAGAGTGAACTGTTGGCCCGGGCTCTTCTTAGAGGATCAGTCGTGCTCCGGCCATGACCTATGCCTTGAAGATGCAGCGGTGTGATATCATAGGTCATGGCAACCGTGTCTCACCACCCAGCCAGCCCACCCGCCTGCAAACACATCTTCCAGTTCCTGCCTGCATCCACAGCTTTCCTTGCCCACCCACATCCACACCTGCCCGACTGACCCCTGCTCAATATTCGCAGCACTCCACTATGAACAATCCCCGCCACTGAGGGACAAGGAGGAGGACAGCTGACCGGTAGGGGCTAATATTTGTTATTTTATTTCTCCTGTGGGGAGCAATAGGATTTATGTGGGGAGAAATGTGATTGATTTATGTGTGAGCAACATGATTTATGTGGGGAGCAATGGGATTGGCCTACACAGAAAAAAACAATGTATATGTGGATTTTTTTTTACTATGAGGTCCATTGTGTGTTTTTTGTTTTTTTCTGTGGGGAACTGATGGTGTGCCTTGGCAATTTTAAAATATTGTTCTGTGTGCCGCGAGTAAAAAAAGGTTGAAAATCACTGCCATAACATTATACAATCATTCATAGCTTATTTACAAACAAGGCGTACATATAGATTAAATCATGGAGATACATTGTTTGATGAACAGAAAGGGGAAATGCCAAATATGGTCAGATTTACTAATTATAGAGGGTGGTTTTATCCAATTCGATGGCAGACTTGTCCATGAATCTTGAATCTCCTATACTGTACATAACAATTAGTTGTAATAAAGGTCATTCTTGTTCATAATAACGTGTTGTTATCCAAAGTGAAGGTCCATCAGATATTCCATAATATGTCCTTCTTGTTCTGCCACAAAGTCTCATATAATATCATTGAGCACTCGTTATCTATACAAAGGTCTTGCTACTAGCCATGTAAACACCTAATCAAATGATGCTCAAGGGTTGAGGGAGAATATTACTCCATGCATATTAACTCTTTACTAAAAGAAACACTGTTTAAGGAAACATTAGAATATCAAGAATCATAGCACAATTAATGAGACAATACAGGATATTTGATTTAACTTCAACACGTCACACACAGCTAGGCAGCAGAACCCAGGCAGCAGCGACGGTGAGTACATTGGGGGCATATGTTATCTAACACTGTGGGGGCATATGTGTATCTGGCACTGTGGGGGCCTATGTATATCTGGCACAGTGTGGGCATATGTGTATCTGGCACAGTGTGGGCATATGTGTATCTGGCATAGTGCGGGCATATATGTATCTGGCACTGTGGGGGCATTTCCTTATAGATTGTAAGCTTGCAAGCAGGGCCTTCTTACCTCTATGACTGTTTGTTATTACCCAGTTTTGTTTTATCATTGTAAAAAATATATGATGGTGTCTCTACCACTGCCCAACAGCAGCTTAGTAACAACTCACGAGAACACCACTACTCAATAACATATAGAGAGACAAAAAATAGAGAATGGCCCACAAGCGCTGTTGAGATACAGTAGGTCCATGTTAGTGGTTCTCCTGACTTTCTCCTGGGTTTCCTATGATCTCAATCACATCAAGAAAGGAAGAAGACTTGTTTAGGTACCAGAGAGTAATCAATCATTCATCAATACTCTTTTCTTGGAACACCAAAACTCACCTTAAATCAGTGAGATGTGTCCGTCAAAAGGTGTATTTGATTTTAACTTAGTCGACACCTCAATACACATACAGTTCCCAGTAGAATGACACTCACCAGTAAACTGGTCCCTATTGTTCACCAAAAGGTATCTTTCAATATGTGGTTCCCCAACACATATACTGTACTCCAAAAGGCACCAGATCTGGATAATCGCAAAGTCATGTATAAAACAATACATGATTAAAACAATACAAGATTAAAAAACAATTAAAAGTCTCTTTTAGCTCCAACTGGTTTGTTCCACTGTACTCCATAAGGAGCCATAAACATATTCCTGTCACCGCTGATTCCCGGGAAAAATGAATCAGTGGTGAGAGGAATATGTTTATGGCTTCTTATGGAGTAGCATGGAACAAACCAGGTGGAGCTAAAAGAGACTTTTAATTGCTTTCTTATCTTGTATTGTTTTATGAATTATTTGGATTCATTGTTTGGCTCTGTGTGAATAAAATACCTCTTTGGAGGATACACGACTTTGCGATCATCCAAATCTGGTGCCTTTTGGAGTATATGTGTTGGGGAACCCATGGCTGTAACTGGAGGGGGGGCTAATGAGGCATGTGACCCGGGCGCCGGTGTTGAGGGGCCGCGCCATTCTCATCCTCCCTGATTGGCACCAACCTACCACTGCAGCAGTTGATGCTATAGACATACTGTAGATCACAGGTACAGGTAGCGTGTCCGAGTCTGGCCTTCATGTGCTCCGCCTCCCCTCATCTGACTGCAGTGGGACTTCCGGGAATAGGAGGTGGCTGTGGAGGGACAGCGGGAAGCGCAGTGAAGAGAATGAATGAGAAGGAAGAGTTCCCTCCTGCTGCCCTCCACGGACTTTCCTCTCACCTGCTGCTGCATGAAACCCTCCTGATGCTGGGGCTTCTGTCTGGATCCTCCTGCAGCTCTATCTCCCATTATGTGCATGGCCTGCTCTGCTGCCTGATCAGGGTTGGATATGGATCCATCGCTCCGGATTCCATGAGGCAGCCAGCAGTCTTCTCTGCCTCCTCCTGCCGTACTGTGCTTTGGTGGTGAGTTTCCAGCCCTAGTGGCTGCCCCCAGTTCTCTCTGTTAGTGTTTGTGTTACTGGACTGCCTTATAGTGTGAGTTTTGAGGCAACCACCTGTGTGATCTGGTGGCTGCCCTGAAACCCCTGTGCCTCACCATCTGATACACTATATTTTTGGGCCCAAGCTGCTGAACCCCACTGGAGTGTAGCATATAGGGTATTTAGTGTAATGCAGTGTATAGGGGCATGTTTTGTGGTGTAGTACAGTGTGTAGTGATGCAGTACAGCGTATGGGGCATGTAGTGCAATGATGTAGTGCAACGTATGGGGACACGCAGGGGATACGTAGTAGAACACGCTGCTGGGAGGCCATGTGACAGAAGGGGGCACCAAATCCCTGCCTTTCCCCAGGTGCCTAAAATCCTAGTTTCGGTCCTGTGGGAACCACATATTGAAAGATACTGTACCTTTTGGTGAACATAGGGACCAGTTTACTGGTGAGTGTCATTCTATTGGAAACTATGGCCCTCATTCCGAGTCGTTCGCTCGGTAATTTTCTTCGCATCGCAGTGAAATTCCGCTTAGTACGCATGCGCAATATTCGCACTGCGACTGCGCCAAGTAATTTTACAATGAAGATAGTATTTTTACTCACGGCTTTTTCTTCGCTCTGGCGAACGTAGTGTGATTGACAGGAAATGAGTGTTACTGGGCGGAAACACTGCGTTTTCGGGGCGTGTGGATAAAAACGCTACCGTTTCCGGAAAAAACGCAGGAGTGGCCGGAGAAACGGGGGAGTGTCTGGGCGAACGCTGGGTGTGTTTATGACGTCAAACCAGGAACGACAAGCACTGAACTGAACGCAGATGCCGAGTAAGTCTGAAGCTACTCTGAAACTGCTAAGTAGTTTGTAATCGCAATATTGCGAATACATCGGTCGCAATTTTAAGAAGCTAAGATACACTCCCAGTAGGCGTAGGCTTAGCGTGAGCAACTCTGCTAAATTCGCCTTGCGAACGATCAACTCGGAATGAGGGCCTATATGTACTGAGGTGGTGAATAACTAAAAATCAAAGATACCTTTTGAGGAACACATCTCACTGATTTAAGGTGACTTTTGGTGTTCCAAGAAAATAGTACTGATGAATGATTGATTACTCTCCGATACCTGGTCAAGTCTTCTTGAGTTCTTGATGTGATTGAGATCAAAGGAAACCCAGGAGAAAGTCAGGTGAACCACCAACGTGAACCTATCTCGACAGCGCTTGTGGACCACTCTCTATTTTTTTGTTTTATCATTGTGTACAATTATAAAGCGCAATGGAATTTGCTGCGCTATATAAGAAACTGTTAATAATAATAATAATAATAATAATAATAATAATAATAATAATGTATACCTGACACTGTGGAGGCATATGTGTATATGGCACTTTTAGGGGCATATGTGTATCTGGCACTATTGGGGGCATATGTGTATCTGGCACTGCACTACTGGTGGCATATGTGTATCTGGCACTGTTGGTGGCATATGTGTATCTGGCACTGCACTACTGATAGCATATTTGTATCTGGCCCCCATATGTGTATTACACACCCATTTTTTTGGCGTGCACACACAGTACCACTCTTTTTCTTGCGATCCACACAAGACTTAGACCTTGATTATTCGGCCCATTTGGGATTTTGAGTTTGACATGCCTGGACTAAACCAAGAGATGTGCTATAAGCAACTTTGGTGGCAGGACTCCTCTATCTGGCAGACCAGCATATGGAGCTAAGCAATCTCAGGAATATCATTTGCAGAGTTGCATCCTTCACCTTAGGCTCAGATGAATTCTCTACTTACTTCATAGATTGTCCATTTTGTCAGGAGGAATAGATAGCCATCTCTTCTAACACACATGAACAAGGTTTTACAGTAGATATGCCAGTGGACCAGATGATACCTGTTCCTCCTAGAGAGAAGCAATGCTATGATGTCCATAACTCTGAAAATAACAACAGTTGTTAGGGGTTCCTGTCTGGGTGAGGGGGTCTGCCATCCATTTAGCAGTCTAGATGGTCGCAGTACCTGCCAGACCCATTGCTCACGCACTAAAAAGATAATAGGGGTCGGGGACCAACACATGTCCATAAAAACCAGCTTTCTAGGGGCTGTATCTACTGTAGCCCTTAGAAGCCAGGTAGGGCGATATACAGTAGTAGGGGAGTGGCTACACTCTTGAAGTACTTTCTGCTATCATCGTCCCGATGGATAGCCCACTCAAACACATCAGTCAGACATGTGAGACATCATTTAAAAATATATTTACTTTTGCAATAACAACTTAGCAAATGTTCAGTGTTCTCAAAGTATCATCAGTGTCAGAAAAGGTGGTAAAGTCTACTGAAGATATAAATCTTCTAGGTAAATGTTATTAGCAGTTGTAACAAGATAGATCAACAATTTTATTTGAAGTTGGTGCATGGCCTACATCACAAAACATACCCAGAAAGACTAAGAAATCTCAATATGTATAGTTTGGAACAGAGAAGGGAAAGGGGGGACATGATAGAAACTTTCAAATATATCAAGGGTTTTAACAAAGTCCAGGAGGGAAACATTCTCCAAATGAAGAGAAGCAATAGGACACGAGGACATGCACTGAGACTGGAGGGGGGGAGGTTCAGGGGAAATTTGCGGAAAAATTACTTCACAGAAAGGGTAGTGGACAAGTGGAATAGCCTCCCATCAGAGGTGGTAGAGGCTAAGACAGTAGAGCAATTTAAACATGCATGGGATAGACATAAGGATATCCTTACAAATAAATAAGGATCAAATAAGGTTAGAGATAAAAATAATGTTAAAAAAAAAAAAAAAAGGGGGCGGACTAGATGGGCCAAGTGGTTCTTATCTACCGTCAAATTCTATGTTTCTATGTTTCTAAGTTATTGTTTTTGAAGCGACAACAAAAATAAATGCATTGTATTTACTTATTCTGATTTTGGGTACATTTTAGGCAGACTGTGCCCAGGTGGGACTAGGGAAGAATTTTGCATTGATGTAATTCATTCTGGTTTGTTGCCGACTTGTTCTTCCAACATAATTTAGATTGATACATTTATTTTTACAGTTCAGCAACACTACATTGTCAAATTTACAGGTTACTTATGCTTGTACATCTGTTTTGTTGTTGTAAAGAGCTGCAACTATATAACCATAAGATATGCTGTTGAGTTCTGGACTCCTTGCAGAGCTGTCTGAAAAAATTATAGTTTCTAATGGTGGCGTTTTCATTAAACAAGAAGTGCTCAATAACAGAGGGAAAGAGAAGAATTAAGGAAGTCTATTGAATTTATTGAGCATGAGAATCCGCTTTGTGCATTTTTCTACTTTTCATTGTCTTTTATGTCTTATGCAAAGCGAAGCAACCCAGAACAGATCGTGGATTGTAATAACTCATTGCTCTCCTTCACTATTTAAACTTGAATACAAAGGTGTATAAAAGCTGTCGCACAAAGTTATGGTTGAGAAAATTGAAATGTGTAACTGAATAAAAAAGACAGTCCTAGTAGTAAATCAATCAGGCCTTTTAGCGAGGAGTTTTCTACCTTGCACAATTAATGTTATTTGCTAGTCAGATCAGAAAAAGTGTGTTTGTGAAACAGCAATATATTACAGTAAATAAGAGCTTTATACTGTAAGCAATGTATCATGCTAACTATATTGATTTGTTGTGTTTATATTACATATCAGTGGTGTAGCCAGCTTTTGATATGAGCACGTTTATGCAGATTTTAACAGCTTTGGTGTCAATTAGGTCAGAGATGGCCAGGCTTTTAGATTTAGCAGTCTACTCTAAAGGCTGGAAGCTTTTGCGATCTACCAAGTAGGGACATTGACATGCATTCGAAATGGCGGTGTGGCCTTGCAGCAAGAGGAGGAGTGGGGACTGTCCCACCAAAATCAGGAGAGCTGCAATGTGCCTCCTCACCTCCTCATCTAGGGAGGCCAATCCCGAGCCATTTTTTTTAATCCCGGGTATCGGGATTGAAAAATGGGCAATCCCGGGATATGTGGGATCGGCTTTTCCCTATGTGGCCGCCCCCCTCGCCCCGCTCCGCACCCATTACTCACCATACATCCAGGGCGAGCGGGTGGGAAACATCCTCTTCTCCCTCTCTGCGGCTTCCGGCAGTGGGTGACGGCGCAGGGTGACCTATGAGCTGGGAGGATGAAGCTGGGCAGCGTCTGAGCGTCCTGATGACGGTCAACACTGATTCCTCAATCCTCGGGATTGGAGCTTCCAATCCCGGCCATTTTTGGGCCTATGTCCCGGGATCCTGCCGATCCCGATCCCAGGATTGGCCTCCCTATCCCCATCAGTATAGCTGAAAAGTGCCTCAACCCTCCCAAACAGTATTGCTGCAATGTGCCTCATGTCTTTCCCATCTCCATCAGTATAGCCGCAATGTGCCTTGCCCCTCTCAGCAGCTTTGCTGATTGATTCTTGCACATAACTCACCAGCAGCATGCAGTGGGTCTTCAGTCTAGGCACAGACAGTCACTTACATTTACTTACACTTGCCTCCACTGCGGCACCCGCACTGTCACTGTGTTTGATTGAGTCTCTTGTCAGCCTATACCTGGGGCCAATCCAATGATATCAGGAATGATCTGGGCCTAGTACCAAGATCACGCTAAGGGGCTCAGATGTTTGCCTGCTTAATCAGGGGGTTACTTCTGGGGCTCTGGGCCTAGTTCTCAGCCCTCCTTATTTGAGGCTCAGGCCTATGGGCCTGTCTAACACAGGGCACACTGGAGTATCCTGGGCCTATTACCCAGAACACTCACATCAGCGGTCTCAAGCTCAAAGCCTGCATTTATGCATATTGGTGATCCAGACCTAATGCCCAGACTACCCTATTCAGTGGAGGTAAAACAAAGTAGGGCCAAACGCCCTCCTAATGGTGTCTCAGGCGAGAAGCCTGAATTATGGCTACAGGCCTAGTGCCTTCCTATCAGTGGGCTGAGTAAGGGGACTAGGGGGGAGGGGTGGTAAACAGGCAATAGAGGAAATCAGGTATTCTACCTAACTGCGCTCGACCCCTGATGTTGTGTGCCTTGATAGTGGTTACCTGTTTAGTTAATTGAAAACTGATTCCCTGTGTGCTCTAAATACAATGACTGAGAGTGGTGTCAAATAAACTTTTTACTGGATTTAATATTGCGTCAGAATAAGTCAATCAATTGTGGTATCTCTGATCAAAACATTAGAATGATCAGAATGGTACCATAAACAGCTGAAAATAGAAATTAATTTTCTCATTTGATTAAACCTATTTGCATGCATATTTATTTATATCATTTATATTTTTACCACAATTGATTGACTTATCAAAGCACACAACATCAGGGGTCGAGCGCAGTTAGGTCGAATACCTGATTTCCTCTATAGAAAGCAAGGGGATTGGACACCCCTACAACTAGCAGCACACCCCGAATACACGCTCAATTCATCGCAGTGCGCAGATTACCCACCCCCTTTTTCCAGTAAACAGTCAATAGGCCTCCTATTGCTCCCAGGCCTATTGCCTGATACTGCCCCTCAGGCCTAATGTCAGGAACCATGGTTCACACATTGCACGCACACACCACTTACCGGCATGCTGGTGTATTCTGTGCTGCAAATCAGCTGCTGGTGCTTTCTGTGGTTACTGGCATGACGTCCACTGACTCTGGCAGAGTCACATGATCCAGAGTCACATGGTCCTGAGTCACATGATCCAGGTAGCCAGGTAATTAATCCATCTAACACCCTCCTGCAGAACATCTCACCCAAATGACTGCTTGGGCATATATACTTGTCTAGCAGGTAATCCATCTAACACCCTCCTGCAGAACATCTCACCCAAATGACTGCTTGTGCATATATACTTGTCTAGCAGGTAATCCATCTAATACCCTCCTCCAGAACATCTCACCCAAATGACTGCTTGTGCATATATACTTGTCTAGCAGGTAATCCATCTAATACCCTCCTCCAGAACATCTCACCCAAATGACTGCTTGTGCATATATACTTGTCTAGCAGGTAATCCATCTAATACCCTCCTCCAGAACATCTCACCCAAATGACTGCTTGTGCATATATACTTGTCTAGCAGGTAATCCATCTAACACCCTCCTGAAGAACATCTCACCCAAATGACTGCTTGAAAATGAGAGCTGCAGATTATCGGTATTGATTGCACTGAAATACTAGTTAGCAAATTGGGTGATAAGAATGATAGCATTGCTATAGGCATAAGGCATCTACTTTTGTATTAGATTGCTTATGCACATGATGGGTTGTTATTGATAAATTGGAATGTTATCTCCTGAGTATAGGCATGAGGGCATGACTCTGTTAAATCTCAGTTGGTTGGTATATTAGCTTGTTTTCTTTAAGCTGTTTTATTACTAGTCATTGCTGGGGGAGGGTTCATTGGAGTTGGGTGTAATCAGTGTATTCACATGCTTGGTCCATTACTTAAAGAGCACTAAGGAGGCTTGGGCCAATAGGCTTGTGGCCATTACTGCAAAGGACATTGGCCCTCATTCCGAGTTGATCGCTAGCTGCTTTTGTTCGCAGCACAGTGATCAGGCTAAAAATCTGCATTTCTGCGCATGCGTATGGGCCGCAGTACGCACGCGCGAAGTGCTTTCACACAAAACTATGCAGGGGCGAGCGACGCTTTTCGGTCGCTCTGTTGATCGGTGAGTGATTGACAGGAAGTGGGTGTTTCTGGATGGTAACTGCCCGTTTTCCGGGAGTGTGCTAAAAAACGCAGGCTTGTCAGGTAAAAACGTAGGCGTGCCTGAGGAAGCGGGGGAGTGGCTGGCCGAACGCAGGGCGTGTTTGTGACGTCATAGCAGGAACTAAACTGACTGAAGTGATCACAATATAGGAGTAGGTTAGGAGCTGCTCAGAAACTGTATGAAATTTTTACGAGCAGTTCTGCTAACCTTTCGTTCGCACTTCTGCTAAGCTAAGATACACTCCCAGAGGGTGGCGGCCTAGCATTTGCACTGCTGCTAAAAGCAGCTAGCGAGCGATCAACTCGGAATGAGGGCCATTATTCAAAAGATAACTACAATTTCAAACATAATTTCGACGTTACACCGATGTTAAACCGAAGATAAACAGAAGGACAATCAACCCACAATCTATACCACTGAAGGACAGCTTTCAAACAAATGTGAGTTTAATTCCTCTACACATCAAACTACTCCAGTCTGAGTAACCCAGACACTTATAACTCAAATCAGTGTTAGGAACGCTGCAAGGCCTTTCCACTTCATCTGCAACTACTCAAATTTATGTCTATAGCTTACCAAAACCATCTGAATTCTCACCTGTACCAATGTTATCTGTCTTTTAACTATGAAAAGACATTCCCAATCTGCTTACTACAGTTCTCTCTTATGCAAACTCATGTATGTATTTTTGATGTAATGATTTGCTTGTAATTGGCATTGCATGTGTGGGGAAGTTGCTCAGTGAAACATAGTTTATTATTGCATGCTCTCTGGTGTTTACCTCCTTTTGATCATTTGTCCATTTGTGGTCAGTTGTACTATATCTGTACATTTCGTGAGGTGTAGTCGTGGTATAAAGGACAGAGTGTGATTCCTGATTAGTAAAAAAATTAATACTAAACACTGAGCAACGTCACCAAACAGGTAATTTCAACTTTAAACTTGTCATTTAATTTGTACTGTCTGGACATGGCTACTACTAACAGATGCACAGACACAAATCTTAAAGCTACTGTATGTGTGCAAATGCTAGGAGCTTAGGAGACAAAGTTCCAGAGCTAATTGCGATAATGACAAGGGATAACCTGGATATTGTGGCAATTACAGAGTCATGGTACAATGAGAATCATGACTGGGACATAGCTATATCAGGGTACAATTTATTTAGGAAAGATAGAATGGGAAGAATAGGAGGAGGGGTAGCAATGTATGTGAAAAAAAAGTATAAATGCTACTTTAATACAAAATATTGACGACAAAACTGAGGCCCTTTAGGTCACCATAGAAACCAGGGAGAAGGACATTATTCGCATTGGGGTGATCTATAGACTACCAGGCCAGGGGCAGGATTTGGACAGGAACCTATTGTTGGACATCACTAAAATGGCTTTAAAGGGAGAAGTTATCATTATGGGAGACTTTAATTTACCTGATGTAAATTGGGAGGGGTCTTTTGCAAGTTCAGCTACAAGTGGCAAATTTCTAAATTCCTTACAGGGAGCATCTCTCAAGCAATTGGTGAGGGAGCCCACTCGCAAAGACTCAATATTAGATTTCATTCTTACAAATGGAGACAGGATATCAGACATATATATGGGTGAGCACCTGGAATCCAGTGATCATCAAGCAGTATGGTTTAGTATAAAGACAGGATCCAACTCCTGCCACACAAATACAAAGGTGTTGGATTTTAGAAATGCAGACTTTGCAAAAATGGGGAGATGTTTAAATGATTCATTGGCGGACTGGAAGAACTTGGAAGGAGTGCTGGAGAGGTGGGAAAAACTAAAAAGTGCAATACTAAGGGCAACAGACCTTTGTATCAAAAGGGTTAGGAAAAGCACCAGGAATAGGAAGCCAGTGTGGTTCACAAAAGAAGTATCAACTAGTGTGAAAGCAAAAAAGATGGCTTTTAGGAAATACAAACAGAATCAAAATAATAACGACAAAGAGGTGTATCTTGACAGACGGAAGGATGCTAAGAAAGTGATCAGACATGCAAAGGCAGAAGCTGAGAAGAAAATGGCCCAGTCAGTAGATAAAGGGGGCAAAACTTTTTTTAAGTATATAAGTGAAAAGAGAAAATCAAATGGACGAATAATAAGACTTAAGACAGAGAGTGAGCATTTGGTGGAGGGAGACAAGGCAATTGCAGATCACCTAAATAATTATTTTTGCTCAGTATTTACTGCAGAAGGAGAAGGGAAGGGGCCACAGTTAAGTTGCAAGGACATTCATAAAAATAAGGTAGATGAAAGTACATTTACAGAGGAGAAGGTCCTAACTGAACTTTCAAAACTAAAAGTGGATACCTCAATAGGGCCAGATGGGATACACCCAAGGATACTAAAAGATGTGCTGGTGACACCTTTAACAGAATTATTTAACCAGTCACTAAATACAGGTGCCATTCCAGAGGACTGGAAAAGAGCAAATGTAGTTCCACTTCACAAAAGTGGAAGCAAGGAAGAAGCAAGTAACTACAGACCAGTAAGCCTTATATCCATAGTAAGGAAAGTAATAGAAAAACTATTAAAATAAAGAGTTGTGGAATATCTTAAATCAAACAACTTACAGGATCCAAAACAGCATGGATTTACTGGTGGGAGATCATGCCAAACAAATCTTATTGACTTTTTTGACTCTGTGACGAAAATAATAGATCAAGGGGGAGCTGTAGATTTAGCATATCTAGACTTTAGTAAGGCATTAGACACTGTCCCACATCGCAGACTGCTAAATAAACTTGAAAGCAAGGGGGTGGATTATAAAACAGTTAAATGGATAAGAACCTGGTTGCAGGATAGAAAACAGACAGTTTTAGTAAATGGAGTGCAATCTATGGAGGGAAATGTTACCAGTGGAGTACCCCAGGGATCTGTACTTGGACCAGGTCTCTTTAATATCTTTGTTGGTGACATTGAAAATGGTATTGAAGGGAAAGTATGCCTTTTTGCAGATGATACAAAGATATGCAACAGGGTAGACACACCAGGAGGGGTAAAACAAATGATTGATAACCTAGGTAGGCTTGAGAAATGGTCAAGAACATGGCAGCTACAGTTTAATGCTAAAAAATGCAAAATCATGCACTTGGGTCTCAAAAACCCAAAGGCTAAATATAGTATCAAGGGTAGGAAAGCAATGCAACAAAGCAGTGAGAAAGGCAAGTCAGATGCTTGGTTGCATAAGGAGAGGAATCATAAGCAGGAAAATAAAAGTAATAATGCCATTGTATAGGTCTTTGGTTCAGCCCCATCTGGAATACTGTGTCCAGTTCTGGAGACCATGTCTCCAGAAGGATATAAATACATTAGAGAGTGTACAAAGAAGAGCAACTAAAATGGTGCATGGCCTACATCACAAAACTTACCTGGAAAGGCTAAAAGATCTTAACATGTATAGTTTGGAGGAGAGAAGGGAAAGGGGGGACATGATACAAACTTTCAAATATACCAAGGGTCTTAACAAAGTTCAGGAGGGAAACATTCTTCAAAGGAAGAGAAGTATTAGAACTCAAGGACATACACTGAAACTGGAGGGAGGCAGGTTCATGGGAAATTTAAGGAAAAATGACTTCACAGAAAGGGTAGTGGATAAGTGGAATAGCCTCCCATCAGAGGTGGTAGAGGCTAAGACTGTAGAGCAATTTAAACATGCTTGGGATAAGCATATGAACAGCCTTACAAAGAATTAAGGTTCAAAAAAGGTTGAGATTACCTAAAGGATAAAAAAGGGGCAAACTAGATGGGCCAAGTGGTTCTTATCTGCCGTCAAATTCTATGTTTCTATGTTTCTACTTCCTGATTCTGTGCATGCTGCTGCCGCTGCCGGCAGCAACCAATCAGCATCCTTCTGGGGGGATATAAGGAGGCTTCCCAGAGTCCTCATTGACTTGAACAACTTATCAGTTCTCCTGCAAGTTCTCCAGTGTTAGCTCCCAAGGCTCCAGGCTTGCTCCAGAGATCCGGTTACCTGAGTCCTGCTGTACCTGCCTTTCCTGATTACTTACCCTCACAGGCTCCGGATATTATCGGATCCCAGGCTATACATCAGTTCCTAGACCAACCCTGCTCTCGGCTCACAGGCTGCATCATCAGTTTCCTGCCCAGCTCTGCTATCGGGCATTTGGTTGCACCATTGATACACAGACTGTCCTCATGCTACCAGCTACGAGTTCACCATCTCCGATATACTTACCTACCACATCACGATTGGACTCACTATCGATGGTTAAGCTCTTCGGTATAATTCAGTACTAAGCATCCCTGTATACCAGAACGTCTCACAGCCTCCACAGAGAAACCTGAGCAGAGGGCCGCGACCTGCTCGTCAGACGCAGCGAAGACCATAACCCCCGGCAGGGGGTCACTGGCGAAAATCCCTGGCGAGTTAGACTCCACACCTCTGCTTCAGGTCTCGACAATTCTCTGTGCTCACTGTGTAATCTTCCAGAGTGCTCCAGCATATGACTTGTCCATATCTCAAGCCACCTAACTTCTGCTTCCCTGCGCCCTCCACTGGCTCACCCAGGTCATTACCGGGAACACAATCAGACCAGCCCGTAACACCTAATGCCTGACCGCCCTGGTGGTCTAGGAGGATTATAGATAAGTGGAGGTGCCCAAGGCTGCCTACCGGGAACGGTGGGAGATGCTGCAGTGGGGAGCTTTGTTTGTTCTTTTACTTTCCACACACTGCAGCACTAACCGGTCCCGAGCTTCTTCCGGCTGGATTTCATGCTCTAACTCTTCGGGGTTCCGCCACTGCCGCCTTCTTTTCCTGCTCGGCAGCATTTATTATAAGATGCTGGGTGGGGGCAGAGCTATGACACGGCAAGCCATGATTGGCTCGTCACAGCTGCTCCAGATTGACTGTCAATACGTGAGCCAGCATTGGCTCACAAGTGATGCCAATTTAAACTGCTTTCGGATACAAGCTCGTCCATTCTGTCCCGCCACGCCGCCATCATGGAGCCTTCTACCAGATGCCGAGGAGAGACCCCAGCCGCCTCCACCATGGTACCCCCGCTTACAGTTTGACTGGGAGTTCAAGGGAAATCAGGACGATCTTCCCATCATTTTCACGTTGTCTAGTGTGTACCCAGCTAAATAGTAAAGGGGCAGATACAACTAGTGCTGCTGCCCCATGCAGTAATCCCCAGAGGGTGGAATTATTGCTGATTTCTCTAACGTCCTAGTGGATGCTGGGGACTCCGTAAGGACCATGGGGAATAGACGGGCTCCGCAGGAGACAGGGAGACAGGGCACTCTAAGAAAGAATTAGGAATACTGGTGTGCACTGGCTCCTCCCTCTATGTCCCTCCTCCAGACCTCAGTTTGAATCTGTGCCCGGACGAGCTGGGAGCACTTTAGTGAGCTCTCCTGAGCTTGCTAAATAGAAAGTATTTTGTTAGGATTTTTTATTTTCAGAGAGATCTGCTGGCAACAGGCTCTCTGCTACGTGGGACTGAGGGGAGAGAAGCAGACCTTCTCACTGTGGATAGGTCCTGCTTCTTAGGCTACTGGACACCATTAGCTCCAGAGGGATCGTACACAGGAACGCACCCTTGGTCGTCCGATCCCAGAGCCGCGCCGCCGTCCCCCTCGCAGAGCCAGAAGCCAGAAGCCGGCGTGAGAAGCAAGAAGACTTCAAAAGCGGCGGCAGAAGACTCCTGTCTTCATATGAGGTAGCGCACAGCACTGCAGCTGTGCGCCATTGCTCCCACATTAAACCCACACACTCCGGTCACTGTAGGGTGCAGGGCGCAGGGGGTTGCGCCCTGGGCAGCAATTAGAGACCTCTTGGCAAAGTGGGCATATATACAGTTGGGCACTGTATATATGCATGAGCCCCCGCCATTATTTTACTCAAAATCGCGGGACAGAAGCCCGCCGCTGAGGGGGCGGGGCTTCTTCCTCAGCACTCACCAGCGCCATTTTCTCTCCACAGCTCCGCTGAGAGGAAGCTCCCCAGGCTCTCCCCTGCAGATTCACGGTAGAAAGAGGGTAAAAAGAGAGGGGGGGCACATAAATTTAGCGCAAAATCAGTATATACAGCAGCTACTGGGTAAACACTAAGTTACTGTGTAATTCCTGGGTCATATAGCGCTGGGGTGTGTGCTTGCATACTCTCTCTCTGTCTCTCCAAAAGGCCTTGTGGGGGTTCTGTCCTCAAATAGAGCATCCCCTGTGTGTGTGGTGTGTCGGTACGCTTGTGTCGGCATGTTTGACGAGGAAGGCTATGTGGAAGCAGAGCAGGTACAAATGAATGTGGGATCGCCGCCGACGCCCGATTGGATGGATATGTGGAAGGTTTTAAATGATAATGTTAATTCCTTGCATAAAAGCTGAAGCCTTGGGACAGTCCGGGTCTCAACCCATGCCTGCTCCTACAGCGCAGAGGCCGTCAGGGTCTCAGAAGCGCCCACTATCCCAAATTGTTGACACAGATATCGACACGGATTCTGACTCCAGTGTCGATGGCGATGATGCAAAGTTGCAGCCTAAAATGGCTAAAGCCATCCGCTACATGATTATAGCAATGAAGGATGTATTGCACATCTCAGAGGAAAACCCAGTCCCTGACAAGAGGGTTTATATGTTTGGGGAAAAAAGGCATGAGGTGACCTTTCCCCCTTCACATGAGTTAAATGAGTTATGTGAAAAAGCTTGGGAATTTCCAGATAGAAAAATGCAGATTTCCAAACGGTTGCTTATGGCGTATCCTTTCCCGCCAACGGACAGGTTACGCTGGGATTCCTCCCCTAGGGTAGACAAAGCTTTGACACGCTTATCTAAGAAGGTAGCCCTGCCGTCACAGGATACGGCCACCCTAAAAGATCCTGCGGATAGAAAGCAGGAAGGTATCCTGAAGTCCATTTATACACATTCAGGTACCCTACTAAGACCGGCAATTTCGTCGGCCTGGATGTGTAGTGCTGTAGCAGCATGGACAGATACTTTATCTGAGGAACTTGATACCTTGGACAAGGATACTATATGACCCTGGGGCATATAAAAGACGCTGTCCTATATATGAGAGATGCCCAGAGAGACATTAGCCTACTGGGCTCTAGAATAAATGCAATGTCGATTTCTGCCAGAAGGGTCCTGTGGACTCGGCAATGGACAGGTGATGCCGACTCAAAAAGGCACATGGAGGTTTTACCTTACAAGGGTGAGGAATTGTTTGGGGACGGTCTCTCGGACCTAGTTTCCACAGCTACGGCTGGGAAGTCAAATTTTTTGCCATATATTCCCTCACAACCTAAGAAAGCACCATATTACCAAATGCAGTCCTTTCGATCACAAAGAGGCAAGAGAGTCCGAGGTGCGTCCTTTCTTGCCAGAGGCAGGGGTAGAGGAAAGAAGCTGCACAATACAGCTAGTTCCCAGGAATAAAAGTCCTCCCCGGCTTCCACTAAATCCACCGCATGACGCTGGGGCTCCACAGGTGGAGGCAGGATCGGTGGGGGCGCGTCTCCGAAATTTCAGCCACCATTGGGTTCGCTCACGGGTGGATCCCTGGGCTATACAGATTGTATCTCAGGGATACAAGCTGGAATTCGAAGTGATGCCCCCTCACCGTTACCTCAAATCGGCCCTGCCAGCTTCCCCCATAGAGAGGGAAATAGTGTTAGCGGCAATTCACAAATTATATCTCCAGCAGGTGGTGGGAAAGGTTCCCCTCCTTCAACAGGGAAGGGGTTACTATTCGACAATGTTTGTGGTACCGAAACCGGACGGTTCGGTCAGACCCATATTGAATTTAAAATCCCTGAACAGTTACCTGAAACGGTTCAAGTTCAAGATGGAATCGCTCAGAGCGGTCATTGCAGGCCTGGAAGAGGGGGATTTTATGGTGTCTCTGGACATAAAGGATGCTTACCTGCATGTCCCCATTTATCCACCTCATCAGGAGTACCTCAGATTTGTGGTACAGGACTGTCATTACAAATTCCAGACGTTGCCGTTTGGTCTGTCCACGGCACCGAGAATATTTACCAAGGTAATGGCAGAAATGATGGTGCTTCTGCGAAAGCAAGGAGTCACAATTATCCCATACTTGGGACGATCTCCTCATAAAGGCGAGGTCCAGAGAGCAGTTGCTGATCAGCGTAGCACACTCTCGGGAAGTGTTGCAACAGCACGGCTGGATTCTGAATATTCCAAAGTCGCAGCTGATTCCTACGTCGCGTCTGCCCTTTCTGTGCATGATTCTGGACACAGACCAGAAGAAGGTTTTTCTCCCGACGGAGAAGGCTCAGGAGCTCGTGACTCTGGTCAGAGACCCCTTAAAACCAAAACAGGCTTCGGTGCATCACTGCACGCGAGTCCTGGGAAAGATGGTGGCGTCATACGAGGCCATTCCCTTCGGCAGGTTCCATGCGAGGACCTTTCAGTGGGATCTGTTGGACAAGTGGTCCGGATCGCATCTTCAGATGCATCGGCTGATCACCCTATCCCCCAGGGCCAGGGTGTCTCTTCTGTGGTGGCTGCAGAGTGCTCACCTTCTCGAGGGTCGCAGGTTCGGCATTCAGGACTGGGTCCTGGTGACCACGGATGCAAGCCTCCGAGGGTGGTGGGCAGTCACACAGGGATGAAATTTCCAGGGTCTGTGGTCAAGTCAGGAGACTTGTCTGCACATCAATATCCTGGAACTAAGGGCCATATACAATGCCCTAAGTCAAGCGGAACCTCTGCTTCGCAACCATCCGATGCTGATTCAGTCAGACAACATCACTGCAGTGGCTCATGTAAACCGCCAAGGCGGCACAAGGAGCAGGGTGGCGATGGCGGAAGCCACCAGAATTCTTTGCTGGGCGGAGAATCACGTAAAAGCACTGTCAGCAGTGTTCATTCCGGGAGTGGACAACTGGGAAGCAGACTTCCTCAGCAGGCACGACCTCCACCCGGGAGAGTGGGGACTTCGTCAAGAAGTCTTCACACAGATTACAAATCGATGGGAACTACCACAGGTGGACATGATGGCATCCCGCCTCAACAAAAAGCTACAAATGTATTGCACCAGGTCAAGAGACCCTCAGGCGATAGCTGTGGACGCACTAGTGACACCGTGGGTGTTCCAGTCGGTTTATGTGTTTCCTCCTCTTCCTCTCATACCCAAGGTGCTGAGAATCATAAGAAAAAGAGGAGTGAGAACAATACTCATTGTTCCGGATTGGCCAAGAAGGACTTGGTATCCGGAACTGCAAGAAATGCTCACAGAGGACCCATGCCCTCTGCCTCTCAGACAGGATCTGTTGCAACAGGGGCCCTGTCTATTCCAAGACTTACCGCGGCTGCGTTTGACGGCATGGCGGTTGAACACCGGATCCTAGCAGAAAAAGGCATTCCGGATGAGGTTATTCCTACGCTAATAAAGGCTAGGAAGGACGTGACGGCTACACATTATCACCGTATATGGCGAAAATATGTTGCTTGGTGTGAGGCCAGGAATGCCCCTATAGAGGAATTCCAGCTGGGCCGTTTCCTTCACTTCCTACAGTCGGGAGTGACTTTGGGCTTAAAATTGGGGTCCATTAAGGTCCAGATTTCAGCCCTATCCATTTTCTTTCAAAAGGAACTGGCTTCTCTTCCTGAAGTTCAGACGTTTGTAAAGGGAGTGCTGCATATTCAGCCCCCTTTTGTGCCACCAGTGGCACCTTGGGATCTTAACGTGGTGTTGAGTTTCCTGAAATCACACTGGTTTGAGCCACTTAAAACCGTGGAGTTAAAATATCTCACGTGAAAGGTGGTCATGCTATTGGCCTTAGCTTCGGCTAGGTGTGTGTCAGAATTGGTGGCTTTGTCACATAAAAGCCCCTATCTGGTTTTCCATATAGACAGGGCAGAATTACGGACTCGTCCGCAATTTCTGCCAAAAGTGGTGTCCTCTTTTCATTTGAACCAACCTATTGTGGTGCCTGCGGCTACTCGTGACTTGGAGGATTCCAAGTTACTAGATGTAGTCAGGGCTTTGAAGGTTTATGTAGCCAGAACGGCTGGAGTCAGGAAAACTGAGTTGCTGTTTATCCTGTATGCATCCAACAAGCTGGGTGCTCCTGCTTCAAAGCAAACTTTTGCTCGCTGGATCTGTAACACGATTCAGCAGGCTCATTCTGCGGCTGGATTGCCGCCTCCAAAATCAGTAAAAGCCCATTCCACACGGAAGGTGGGCTCTTCTTGGGCGGCTGCCCGCGGGGTCTCGGCATTACAGCTTTGCCGAGCAGCTACTTGGTCGGGTTCAAACACTTTTGCAAAGTTCTACAAGTTTGATACCCTGGCTGAGGAGGACCTTGTGTTTGTTCATTCGGTGCTGCAGAGTCATCCGCACTCTCCCGCCCGTTTGGGAGCTTTGGTATAATCCCCATGGTCCTTACGGAGTCCCCAGCATCCACTAGGACGTTAGAGAAAATAAGATTTTACTTACCGGTAAATCTATTTCTCGTAGTCCGTAGTGGATGCTGGGCGCCCGTCCCAAGTGCGGACTTCTTCTGCAATACTTGTATATAGTTATTGCTTACATAAGGGTTATGTTATGGTTGCATCAGGTTTATCTGGTGCTCTGTTGTTGTTCATACTGTTAACTGGGTAAGTTTATTACGAGTTATACGGTGTGATTGGTGTGGCTGGTATGAGTCTTACCCTGGATTCCAAAATCCTTTCCTTGTACTGTCAGCTCTTCCGGGCACAGTTTCCTTAACTGAGGTCTGGAGGAGGGACATAGAGGGAGGAGCCAGTGCACACCAGTATTCCTAATTCTTTCTTAAAGTGCCCTGTCTCCTGCGGAGCCCGTCTATTCCCCATGGTCCTTACGGAGTCCCCAGCATCCACTACGGACTACAAGAAATAGATTTACCGGTAAGTAAAATCTTATTTTTTACTTTCAGCCTCAGGAGCTGTGAGGAAAAATCTGCGATAAATGTCCCCTCTGGGGTGTACCATGTGGGGTAACCATAGATTCCGGGTACTTAACCTGTAATCTGTGGGTTCACGCTCTTTAGACAAATATTTTTCATGTGGAGAAAATGCCGAACAATTGATTAGCTCTGGACTTAAACCCAGAGCTTTAGCTGCGCAGTAAACACAACGGCTAATTGAATCTGCTCCTAAGTGGATTTAAAGAAAAACAAAAATGAAATGTGAACCAAAACAAGGAAATTACCAATCACTTTGAATTGGGATATTTGATAATTTACATGATAAGGCAACATTCAAATTCTTAAGCGGACACCTATCATGCCTCGTACAGAGATAAAGTGGAGTAGTTATCCCAAGAAACAAGTTTCCAACACTCATTTCAAAGACTGTGCTAGATATATGACAGTTAGATCCAAGCTTTGTTCAGTCCAAACTTGTTTGTGTCTATTTGCAGCTGTTAGTTCTTCTCATTTGTGCCCACATCAACAGCGGTTCTATATATATATATATAGAGGATAGACTTTACAAGTCTTGCCCACTATAGTTTATTAATAGCAGTCTCTTGTCTACTCGCATCGGCTATTAGACATTGCTCTGCTCAAATCAACAAGTTTAAAATCAGATGTATCTTTTGTTCATTCCGATTGTCACCGGTGTCATAGACACTAGCTATGTAACTGTTGTATTCTAACCACCATTTCTCAAACTGAGGATGGTATATGGGGAAGTAGGACTTTTTCCACTACAGGAAAATTGCGGTTAATATGGAAGGGGATGTTAGCACCTTGCAATTAAGCGAGAATTAAATGAGTTTTCCACACAAATGCAGTGTTTCGGCATCTCTGCTGGCTAGTTTACGTCATCATTTATGAAGGATGGGGAGATCCTCTTTAGGCCAATAAGTAGCCCAAGGCCAGGTACACATAAGAATAATGTGTTCCCAGCCGATATGCCGTCCGACGGGCCAACATATTGTATTGCCCGTACAAACTAAAACGATTTAATGAACAACAGAACGATTCCTTGTTTTGTCCTACATTAAACTGCACCGGGTCGCATGTGGATATCTTCTGATTGGCCATACAGCACGGACAAACAAAAGATACCGCATGCACCCACGAGAGCGTGGAGTCGGGTATACACACTGCCTAATATGCAGTTTCGATAAGACCGAAAACAACGTATTGTGCTGATATCGGCGTAGTATGTACCCGATACACATCAGAACAATGTGTTCCCGGTCAATGGGTCAACATATCATATTGCCCCTACACACTAAAATGATTTAATGAACAGTCCCCCATTACGTGCTTCATTAAACTGCACCAGGTCACAATTAATGTTGTCTGATTGGCCGTGCAGCAGAGCCAACTAAAAGATATTGCATGTGATCCGCAGGACACGCACAATCGGGCATACACAAATTGTTCTGCAGATATTATATTGTTCAGTGTGAACCTACCCTTAAGGCCAGTACTCACGGCCCGATTTGGGAGAGATGTGGGCTGAATGAACCGCTCAGCACACATCTCTCCCGCCGCTCAGCACAGCGCGATGTGTGCTGAGCGTGCGGGGGGAGACGGGGAGGGTGCTCACTTTACCCAGCGGGTGAAGTGAGCAACCCGCTAGATTGGCCTGCATGCAGTTCAATCTGGCAGCAGCGATAGCGCTGCGCGGGGCTGTGCATCGCTTTCGCTGTTAGGGCTAAACACAAAGCGATCTTGCTGAAAATCTAAGCAATCTAGTCAGATTGCTTAGATTATCGCTCCGTGTGTACCCCCCTTTAGGCCTAGAATATCAGGTGGGGAGAGCTGGGAGAATGCTATCCAGACTGGAGTCACATCATGTGCCACTCAGATAACTACAAAGGTAGCCATAGTAATTCAATTGTGTTGTGTAAATTGTGCTGCCTGGAAATTTAATAGTTTGGATTTTAAATGGAGGGACTCCCAATCAATGCATTATGGTTGAATAAACAGGTGGATGTAAATCAAATGTATTACTCCTTTAAAGGAGTAGGGAAAATATGTGTTAAAAAAAATCTTAATGCATTTTTTAGATGATTTATGGTATGAATAATATCCCGGCTTTCTTTCTGTAAGTTTTGGGTCTGTCATAATTTCTAGTATTAAACAGAGACAAGCAAGCTGAATGGAAACCATGGTCTGCATGCCAGTCAAACTGGTCCCATGCAGGGTGGGAGTAGATAGCTGAACACCATGCACTGTTTTATCCCACTCACATTGGGCAGAAGTTAATAATATCCCTTTCTTTTTCATCCACTAGGGGTCACTGGAGTACTCTTGGGATATGGACGGCTTCCACAGGAACAAGGCACTGAATAATAAAATTTAGAACTCTCCTCCAGCAAAAACAAAAAAGCAGTTTCACTGCCATGTCTGTAAGAGTGTGTTACCGGATGGATCTACCACATGTACACTATGTTTTGTGGATCCAGTTACGAATACAAGTTCTGCTCTGGTTTCAAAGCCGGTTTCATCCCCGGACCCTCCATGGACTATGCTAGCAGATGTCCTGGCGGGATTGCAATCAGAATTAGCCGCCGCTCGACAGGAGCGGGAAGCGGCAAGATCTGAGTCGAGGGTGAGACCGCTAGAACTACCGGAGGAGTCTCAGCCTTACCAAAACTTTGGGTAGAAGGGATAAATTTCATTTGTCTTATGATTTACCAGTTTCTGCTATGTTGCATTCTGACGATTCTATGCCAGACCTCTTGGCGCAAGATGACGGTGAGGAGGGCGAAGTAGACAAGCAGTCAGATAGTGACGATTTTGACAGCCCGGGCATTGATAATCTCATCAGAGCGGTGCGTCAGTCTCTGAAGTTTACAGAAACCGAGGAGCCTCTGACAAATGATGAGGTCGTCTTTACTAAACGACAGAGAACTCCAATGTGTTTTCCTGTTTCGGAATCTCTTAATAAGATGTTACTAGAAACACGAAAGAACCCGGATAAACGGTTTTCTATACCTTGCAGATTTAAGTCTAGTTACCCGTTTCCAGAGTCTGTGACAGCTACATGGGAGAATCCGCCATTGGTGGATTCGTCTGTGTCTAAACTTACAAAGAAATTAACCATACCAGTACCAACTGCTACTACGCTTAAAGACCCTTCGGACCGTAAAATAGAAGCTATGCTAAAGTCCATGTATATAGCAGCAGGCGTGTTGCTTAGACCTGGGTTGGTTGGCATTTGGGTAACTAAGGCGCTAATGGTATGGATATCAGAACTCAAGTCTGCCCTACGTGACGATCACCTTATACTTCTCGCTGATCAAATCAGGGAAGCTGCTGATTATCTATGTACAGCTTCTACTGACGTCTGTCAGCTCACTTCTCGCCTTACATCGTCGCTAGTTACAGCACGGCGAGCACTATGGCTGCGTTCTTTGCAAGCGGAAGCGGAGGTCAAAAGAGCTATAGAGGCGTTACCTTACGGTGGCGAGAAGTTGTTTGGTCCTGAATTGGACAAATGGATTTCTGAGGCTACGGGAGGAAAGTCTGTTTTCTTACCATTGCCTCCAACAGTACCTAGACGGAGATACTCTGGACCTGCGTTCAAATCCTTTAGACCTCAGTCCTTTCGCGGGCGTGGCAGAGGAACAGCCACGCCTGGTAGACGAGGTCGAGGACGTGGTTTCCAACAAACCAACACCAGTCGTCAGGACGCTAAGGTCACCGACAAGCCAGTGGCATGACGGGCTCCCAGCCCATCTCGGATCTCCAATTGTGGGAGCACGCCTTCAGACGTTCCAGTTGGCGTGGCTCCAGACGTCCACAGATGGGTGGATCCGCAATTTAGTGTTAAAAGGTTACAAAATAGAGTTCGACTGTCTCCCGCCACTGCGGTTTTTCAAGACAGGACTGCCTGTGTCGGATGACAAGAAGGCGGTTCTGCAAATTGCCATTCAGTCTCTGCTGGATGCAGCAGTTTTGATTCCGGTCCCTGTACACCAACAAGATCAGGGTTATTATTCCAGTCTGTTTGTGGTACCAAAGCCGGATGGCTCGGTCAGGCCAATATTGAACTTAAAGGGTCTCAATCAGTACGTCACTTACTACAGATTCAAGATGGAATCTCTGCGGTCAGTAATTGCAGGTTTAGAGCCACAGGAATTCTTGATTGCACTGGATCTCAAGGATGCGTACTTACACATTCCGATTTGGCCACCTCACCTGAGGTTCTTGCGGTTTGCAATACGGCAGAACCATTACCAGTTTCAGGCTCTACCGTTTGGCCTCTCGTCAGCACCTCGGGTATTCACCAAGGTGATGTCTGTGATGATAGCTCATCTCAGATCCCTGGGATTGATAATAGTTCCGTATTTGGACGATTTGCTCATCAAAGCTCCGTCTCAACAGATGCTCCTCCAACATGCGTTGCTCACGTACAATGTACTGGTTCAGCACGGTTGGATTGTCAACTTCAAGAAATCACATCTGATTCCGTCTCAAAGACTTCAATTCCTAGGTATGATTCTCGATACGGTAAATCAAAGAATTTACCTACCAGAACAGAAAGTACAGGTCATTCGTCATCTGGTACAATTAGTGCTCAAGCCACGCACAGTCTCGGTACATTTGTGCATTCGCCTCTTAGGCACAATGGTGGCGGCTTTCGAAGTGCTTCAGTTCGGGAGATTTCATTCACGTCCTTTTCAACTGGATGTGCTCGCACAGTGGTCAGGCTCGCATCTGCAGATTCACCACAGGGTGAGGTTGTCGCCACGGGCCAGGGTATCTCTACTCTGGTGGCTCAAAGTACACAATCTAACCGCAGGGAAATGGTTCGGCGCCTGGAATTGGATAATTCTAACGACGGACGCGAGTCTCAGAGGTTGGGGAGCTGTAGTTCAAAATTGTCAGTTCCAGGGTCTCTGGGCAGATCACGAAAGATTGCTGTCTATAAATGTCCTGGAACTCCGGGCAGTTTACAATGTGCTACGACAAGCAGTGCACATGCTTCGGTCTCAGACTGTTCAGGTGCATCAGACAATGCGACGGCAGTCGCATACATCAACAAACAAGGAGGAACGAGAAGTCGCATGGCAATGCGGGAAGTAGCTCGAATCCTCAATTGGGCCGAGCATCACCAAGTGATATTGTCGGCAGTGTTCATTCCGGGAGTGGACAACTGGGAGGCGGATTATCTCAGCCGTCTGGATTTTCATCCAGGAGAATGGGCATTAAATCCAGAAGTGTTTCACATGTTGGTCCAGAGGTGGGAGTATCCTCAGGTGGACCTGATGGCATCTCGCCACAATCACCAAACACCCCAGTATGTGTCCAGAACGCGAGATCCAAAGGCAGTGGCGGTGGATGCTCTCACCATCGCGTGGCCGTACAGCCTCGTGTATCTGTTTCCACCGTTTCCGCTGCTCCCTCTTTTGCTAAAACGGATCAAAAGAGAGTCCGTCTCAGTCATACTAGTGGCGCCTCATTGGCCTCGGAGAGCTTGGTTCTTGGATCTCCGCGGACTACTCGCAGACGATCCTTGGCCGCTCCCACTACGTACGGACCTGTTACAACAGGGTCCGTTCCTTTACCCCGATTTAGCGCGGCTGCGTTTGACGGGGTGGCTGTTGAGACCGCCCTCTTAAGAAGAGAGGGCATTCCAGAATCGGTTATACCAACCATGTTACGAGCTCGGAAGCCGGTTACGGCAGCTCATTATTACAGAATTTGGCGTGCCTATATAGCTTGGTGTGAAGATCGGAAGTTTCCGACATCATCTTTCAAGTTATCTCGTCTTTTGTTATTTCTACAGATGGGGTTAGAAGGAGGACTGCGTTTATCTACACTAAAGGTGCAGGTATCTGCGTTGTCAATTAACTTTCAAAGACGATTGGCTCTATTGCCGTCGGTACACACTTTTCTGCAAGGTGTCCTCAGAGTACAGCCTCCATTCATTCCACCTACAGCGCCATGGGACTTGAATCTGGTTTTAGATTTCTTACAGTCTTCATATTTTGAACCCTTACAACAAGTGGATATTAAGTTTCTCACTTGGAAAAAAATTTTCTACTAGCCTTAGCTTCGGCAAGTCGTGTTTAGATTTGGGTGCCTTGTCATGCAAGCCACCGTATTTGGTGTTTCATGATGACAGAGCGGAACTTCGGACGAATCCCGCTTTCCTGCCAAAGGTAGTTCATCTTTTCACATCAATCAACCAATAGTAGTTCCTGTATTGACAGGAAATGCTGGAACCTTGGATGTGGTACGCGCATTATGCGTTTATGTATCCCGAACGTCTACAGTTCGTAAGACGGATACGTTGTTTGTTCTCTATGATGCTGCCAAGATGGGTTGGCCAGCTTCTAAGCAGACCTTATCCAGATGGATTAAACTGACCATTCGCCAGGCTTACCTTCATGCTAGGTTACAGCCGCCTACATCAGTAACAGCTCATTCCACACGTTCTGTGGGAACTTCATGGGCAGCTGGTCGTGGGGCTTCTATGACGCAGCTTTGCAGTGCGGCTACATGGTCATCAGTGCACACGTTTGTGCGCTTTTATAAGTTTGATACGTTTGCGGCATCAGCATCTAGCTTTGGCCGCCTAGTGTTACAGGTGCCAAACAGCTCTCCCGCCCACGGGGGAAGCTTTGGTACGTCCCAAGAGTACTCCAGTGACCCCTAGTGGATGAAAAAGAAAATAGGATTTTGGTACTTACCAGGTAAATCCTTTTCTTTGAATCCATAGGGGGCACTGGACGCCCACCCAGAGCAGTTTTACCTGGTTAGTGATAAGTTCAGGGGATCTTATGGTAACACATTCTCACCGACTGGTTCAAAGTTTCAAGTTCTAGCGGTTATAGTGCCAACTGTTTAGTTGTCAGTCACGTTATGTGTCAACTTTATTGTTGTCCGTTATGTTATATGTAATTCTCCATTGTCAACCACTCTATAGCTCCTCTTCGGCTCAGTAAAAAAACACTGAGGTACTCTGGGATATGGAGGGGAGGAGAGTTCTAAATGTAATTATTCAGTGCCTTGTTCCTGTGGAAGCCGTCCATATCCCAAGAGTACTCCAGTGCCCCCTATGGATTCAAAGAAAAGTATTTACCTGGTAAGTACCAAAATCCTATTTTTACACTGACATTAAAATCCCAGGTTATTGTACGTGAACCTGGGATTTTTGTCAGTGGAAACTGCTCAACCCGGGTCTAGTGACCTGGAAATCCAGCACGGCTAGCGAGCAGGGTTTTTCCTGGCAAGGACTCGGGTAAGGCTCAGTGTAAATATGTAACACGGGTCATCTTACTCAGGACTCGTTTACAGCAGGGGAGAGCCCATACCTCCCAGCCACTGTATCCCGCAAGCAGTCGAGAGGTTGGGGATAGGCTGTCTGCACTGCAGCTCTGTCTGCAATGCAGACTGAGCAGCAGTGTTGGTAAAGGTGAATAGATGCTGCGTACATGTGCTGCGTCTATTTGGTGCACAGAGGAGTTTGGAAGTAGCTCAGCAGCTGCCAGAGTGCTGGGCTCACCCCCAGCTTGACGTGGGGCAACATCAACAAAGTTGGCGTGACCTAACAAGACTGAGGCCACACCCCAGGATCCTGTCAAGATGACCGTACTTGTGTGCAATGTAAAGTTCTTCCTCCCAGGAATAATCAGAGTCGGAGCAGTGGTGGAAAAGGGGTCTGACCCAGTGTGGAGCTGTGTTCCAAATCTCGGGTCAGACTGGGACTTAGGTGGAAAAGGGATATAAATTGGTGGATGGGTGATTATTTTTTTGGTTTTGGAAATTACAGTACGATATTTATTTTTACAGTTATAGTATTGCAGGTAGTTTGGCATCACTGTCAGTGTGATTGCTGGTGTTATTTCTTACCCCAACATTTCACAACTGTGTGTTAATGAATATGATATACAGTAGTAAAACACAATATCAACGGACACTTCATTCAGAGGCAATTAAATGTACAGGCCTAATATAATTTATGTATTTATTTATTTTAAATTTGAATGTTATGTTATAGTGCAATCCTCCAATAGAAGAAAGTGACAAGAAACTGAGTACGTGTACAAAGACCTGACAGCTATGATCTAATAGGTCTACCACAAATCTTCATTACCTTAATGAGTGCAATTCAGAAACTCTTTAAAATGACACATTCCATCTCTTTGTTCTTCAGAAGACCTTTCTTTCCTTGCTAATCACCTTAAAAAATAAGTTACAGCATTACAATTGATATATCAATTGATATTCAGCTGTTAAAGTATTCTAACCTTTTATCAGAACAATCAGTATCAGTACTTCTAACAGCTGTTAATTATCTGCTGTTTTCTTCTTGCTTTAGAATATAAATCATTTTTAAATAGAGCACATCAAAGGAGAATTGAAACACAAAGTTTTGTGGAAAACAAAGTTCTCCAGAATACTTATATTTCTTTTGTATTTAATAAAAATCGACTGTTGTGAAATAAAATTGCAAGCAACAAATAACACAAATAACTGAGGATTATATTTGTATGACTAATTCAGGTCATGCATCTACCTTTCAATTCACTGATGCCAATCCGATCCGATGATCATCGATTTCCCAGGGGATCTGTAAAATCCTACATGTTAATAATCCCTAACTCGCCAATTCTGATTATTTTTAGTCAGAATTGGTGAATCGAGGATTTCCAACATGTTAAATTTTGCAGATGTTCCAACCCAGTCATGAGCAAAACAAGAAATAGCCCAGATAGATTGTAGATGTGTTGGATCCTGTAAACAGAACATGGAAACAGAAAATATTCTGAATCCATAAGAAGTGATAGAATTACTGTAACATTTTCCTATCTTTCATACTATATATGGAGTTTGGTTATAGGAAAAAAACACTACTGTATATTAAGTCAGTTTTCTATGCAAATATCCTGCGATATCATGAACACATGTAGATGCTGGGGGTAATTCAGACCTAATCTTAGCAGCAAGTTTGTTAGCAGTTGGGCAAAACCATGTGCACTGCAGGTGTAGCAGATATTACATTTGCAGAGAGAGTTAGATTTGGGTGGGTCATATTGTTTCTGTGCAGGGTAAATACTGGCGTCTTTATTTTTACACTGCAATTTAGATTTCAGTTTGAACACACCCCACCCAAATCTAACTCTTAAGATTGGGCGTTCCTATCCTGCAGTTGGGGGGAGCGAGGGAGACTTTTATGGGAGTGTTGTGGGCATGTTGCTGAAAGCAGTTACGTACAAAGATGCTCAACCATAAAAGGCCATATTTAGACAGAGAAACTGCACCTACCATAGGACTGATGCAAGTTTTGATTGTGCCACTAATGATGCAACAAGCGGCATGTCAGCGTCTACACACTGTACACCAAGGAAGTTCTTCATAGCAGTATTACCATATAGTCACAGATACCCATTATATTTTTGGTAGGGATGGCCATCGACCATCAATGATTTCAGCTCATCGATAATTTATGGCTAATGTCACATACTTTTGCCATCATTGGTAGAGAACCAGATGATTTCCTGCCACTGATGGTACAGAACCACACAGTTTTATTTATTTTAACAAGTTGCCGGGATATGGAGAATAGTTCCCCCCTGATACCATTGGAGGCCCTCCCCCAGGTCCTGATTGGCCCATGGGCCAGCCAGTGAAGGAATAGGGAAGTCCATCTGTTAGTGTAACCATCGATGGTCATCCATTACAAAGTTTACATCCACTAATGGTTACTTACCATTTTACAATCGATGTAGAACACACCGATGGATATCCCTAGTTTTTGGCTTGTTATTGCACTCACAGTACAGATGACATGTAACATGTATTGAACTGAAAGCAATCTCCATGTGTAATATGCTGATAATATGTGCATGCTATATTGTTCTATAACATGAAGTAGAGGTAAACTTCCTGAATCCATTAGATAACTGTACTCATGGCCTCTCTCTCTCCATCCTTTCCCTCTCCTCCCCCCCCCCCCAAAAAAATAATAATAATAATTACATTTCCTTTTTATGCAAATTAAGGGTCTCCTATAGTGTTATATCCTGATAATGTATTAGTTTCATGGTATAAACAAGGTTGAAAATCTGTAGTAACTTATGGTGTGTACATGTACACACGGTGAGATCCTTGCTATGCCCGATTTTCACTTGCGATTTCCCTTGAACTCCCCGGAGCCCAGATAGCACAGATTTTTACTAACTTTTCTTGAGATATGGACTATGTGTGCTTACGATTTTTATTTATGTGAGATTTTGGCTTATGTGAGATGTCATTGACATGTGAGATAAACTAGATAGTACACCGATCTAGCAAGGATTGACTTGCCTGCACAGTCTATCTTTTTTGCGATGCCGACCTGGCGGGACCGCGCATCGGGATCGAATCGGGATCGCAAGGTGACTTTCACCTTGCGATCTGCACTAACTTTTCTTGCGATTTTGACTATATAGTCAAAATCTAAAGAAAATATCTCACCGTGTGTACACACCCTTACACTTGGGTTCTTACCCAAAAAGGGTGCAAATAAGAAAGGTGATCGTGCCAATAACATTCATTCAGATTTTAACTTGAATTTTTCTGGTGCAGCTTTGAAAATGAATTACTTCTTGTTGGTTACTATGTACAACACCACCTTTTCTCTATGAGACATTTTTCATTAGGGATATATTTACAAAAAAATCTTTTTTTTTTTTTTTTATAACTGCCTGTTCTCTTTGACTTTGAGGGCTGGATTTAAAAGGGAAATAGTAATACATGCAAAATCAGGCTTGTTTGGTGTCTATTGCTATTGCCCTTAAATTCAGCCCTCAAAGCCGCTGAATATTCGCCAGCTCTGAAACAATCTTTAATAAATATACCCCTCAAATAAGGAAAACGAGACAGACATTCAAAGAAATATGACACTGTATTGAAATGATTTCCCGACTAAACAGAGCCGTTGTCCCTGTCAGTTTTCCATTAGGTAGAAATAATTCTACTAGATTTCATAAATCAAAATCTACTGTTACTGTAGCAGAAAGTATTTTTTCAATAATAAATATAAAAACTGTACCTATACTATTACTTTACTATACAAAGGCATATGCTGGCCAATTCAAATACCTGAATGTGTCGCCGAACACCTCGTTTAATGTAATTGGCCTGACGGAAAAGAACAATTACATAATTTGATTGTATTATCATAAATGCCGTTTTGGACTTTTCAGCAAAAGGTATTTTGCAGTACAATGGGCCTAATTCATGTTTGTACGCAATGGCCGATGTTCTTGCAAAAGAGCAATTATCGGTAGACTGCGCATGTGCTGCAGTGGTAATGTGCATGCACCAAGGTGCCTCTGCGATCCCGCTTGCAGGATTTCATAGAAAAGTGATTGACAGGAAGTGACCATTTAGAGGTGTTAAAGAGAAGTTTATAGGGAGTCGTTGGAAAACGCAGGCGTGTCATGGCCTTTTTTGGGTCATGTATCTGCTGTCAGCCGCGAGCTCACACATGCAAAAACATGGTGTCTGAGCCGCTACTGCTGTGTCCAGTCTGTGTAGCCATAGGCCTATCTGTAACCCCAATATCCACATTTTTGCATATAGGCTGGAAATGTATACGCAACTGCGAATGACTTTATGATGGCTCCGGTGGGCGTCTCTTTTTATTCCTTGCTAACATTAGCAGTTCCATAGCCTAGAAAATTGCAATTGTAGTTGCTTACAAACTTGAATTAGGTCTGATACCTTAAAGAAGGATACTCATGCTTTTCTTCATCGGTGCTAGAAATAAAATCAGATCTCACTTGGGAGTTACAGTACCATCTTGCCTACAATCTGGTGTAAAATAAAAGTTCAAGTTGGTAACTCTTTCATGTTAGACATAGACATTTTTCTAATTAAGAAAATGTCCCTGGATAGTTTATTGTGCTATACAGTTATTATGAAGCCATTAACCTCTGTGTGTGTTGTTGTCTTGTTGCAGTCGAGCAAAAAGGAGAAATTCCAGCAGGTCCAGTCAATGATGTGTGATCTGATGGAATGGCGATCACAGCTCCTGTCTGGTACTTTGCCAAAGGATGAATTAAAAGAGCTCAAACAAAAAGTGACTTCAAAGATTGACTACGGCAATAAGTAGGTTATTTTCCTTGTGGTCTAGCTGCAAACTTATGCACAGTGCTTTTGTTTCTATGGAGTACTGAAAATACACTTTATAGTATTCCTATTTTTTTTACATTGTATTACTGCATGCTTTAGAACCAGTAATAATGCCTAGCAATTATAATGCCTAGCAAATTAGTTATATCCCTATCAGAAATATTAGTGTGAAATGCTACCAAGTCCACTCTAAACAATGACATTCCCTAAGGCCCTATTCTATACTCTTTATGGGGGATGTACAGATGTGTTGAAATTTGTCCTCCTGCACCTAGCCTCAATACGCCATGTAGCGCAAGTGACTCTAGCCAATGGGTGTAGCATCTTTTTTGTGCTGTTTTTGCGCTTGTGCCTTAGTCGGTCCAATTAAACAATCAGGCGTGACAAAACCGCTTCACAAGACTGTACTGATTAATACAATATGCATTACTTACATCTGTGTCCACTGGGAGGCAGTGGCTGAACTTGTGAGTGGTTGGCCCAGGTGCAAAAAAAATTATTTGTGCCCCCTTCTCTACCCCAACCAAAGTTCACAACATGACAAACGGCAGTGGGCGACAGGGAGAAACAGAGGGTGACAGCGTAAGATGGGGAGGCAGAGAGTGACAATGGAAGGCGGCGGACGGTGACAGCGGAATACATGGGGAGGCAGTGGTTGACAGAGAGTCAGTGGATGACAGGAGTACAAGCACAATGTCCTGCGCAGTGAGGAGAACAGGGTGCATGTACCTTGGGGACAGGAACACAGAGGCCCCTACTCTGGCCCCCAACCCTTGTGATGTCCTCAGTTTGGCACTCGGTCGGGCAGACTCTGACAGTGCTAGTTACACCGGTTGTGAATCAGAATAAATGTACAGCTGTCTGTTAATTAGAGGCAGTGTGTGGCTGTGATCATCAGCACTGATAGGTGGCAGTCCAGCACACACAAGGTCATTTCTGCCTACCTAAGGTAAGGGGCAGGTCCCTCGGGCAGTGTGGGCCACCCTTTTCTCTGCACTAGACCATTCATCCGACATTGCTCAAAAAAGGTCTGCGGGGGACCAGGGGATAAGTCATTGCTGGTCTGGGCTGCAGTAGGCCCCTTAGTTCTCAGGGGCCCAGGTGCAATGCACCTGCTACACCAGTGGTAGTTCTGCCTCTGCTGGGAAGGTACACCTGTCAAACCATAACTCAGGAGTCCTAAGGCGAGCTCGGGGAGGACAGAAACCTCCCTTTAAGCATTGTGTGTATTAGGACACTTCTGTAGCGTGTTAGAAATTCAGATGTTAGACACATAAAGAGGGATTATGTAAATAGTTATAAAATGATTTTACTTAGCTTCGGTGGTAAGAAAATTGTCAATAAGCACTTTCTACAGTTTCTCTACAATCTAAGACACATGAAATTTGCAAGGAATAGGTCACATAGTTGGGCATTGTAATTTTATAGTCTATAGCGAGGCTGTGTGTTGAGGCTAATACCTCAATTTGTATGGTTTATGTACAAAGTTAATACGGCCAATTAACAATGATCTGTTTTCTTACATAACCTAACAGCACAGATGTCAGACTACCACTTTCTGTGGTATATTAGAAAAGTTTGTCTCAGTCACTTATGATCATTTCAAACTTCCTGAGCCAGTCATCTGTTACATGATGAACATGTTGATGTGTTTCCAGCTTCTGAGCAACATATGTACATGGACCACTAAAATACAGGGATCATAGGGGCATATTCATTATTTAGAGCTGGATGACCCCTGATGATTAACTATTCAAATCACAAACTTGTGATACTTAAGTACCGTAGCAATACAGCATTGCTCTTGTGTGGCTGTCCCCGCGCACAGTAATGCTACAGTGCTTCAGTAGCAATTACACCTACCACTCCCGTTCTGGAATTCTATCTTACGTCATACATGCCAAATGTTGCACAGTGGTTGTGTCCACTCTGACCCCTCTTCGCAACCCTGGACCTTCTTCCATAGGATGGAGCTGGACTACAAGAACCAGTGCCTTCGGAAGATGGTGTTTGTTCTTTCAGACAAACTTAAAAAACTTTATTGCTCAAGGAAATGCGGACATTTGTGCTCATTCTTGCACGTCTGGTGGTCTTGTCTCAAAGTTGTCAAGTTTTGGAGCAAGGTTACTCACCTCCTTTGTGATGTGATCAAGGTCTTAATCTCCAAGCTCCCATGGTCTTTTTTTCTTTGGTTGTTCCCTAGAGAGTTTGGAGGGCCCGCAGATATAACACTTCATAGGAGTGAATATATATATGCAATATATAAATACAATTTGTTCAATGGACTCATTATGGGAGCAATTTCAGTTACATTCATTCAACCCACCATCCAGCCCACTATGTTGCTGATGATTGGCAGATGTTGATGATGATTGTCAGTGATGTTGATGATGATTGTCAGTGATGTTGATGATGAGCACTGATAATGATTAGCACTGATGTTGATAATGATTGGCAGTGATGTTGATAATGATTAGCATTGATGTTGATGATGATTGGCAGTGATGTAGATGATGATTAGCAGTGATGTAGATGATGATTAGCAGTGATGTAGATGATGATTGTCAGTGATGTTGATTATCACTGACCTGGTTTGGGAGTGTTGTGGACTCGGGGTTTCTTCCGATGACCGGGAAGAGGAACCGCAACTGGGCCGAATGTAGGTTTTCCTCATGCAGGATTTGGATGACAGGCAGGAGGCACGTGTGGATGCGGAAGGTTTCCTGAAAAGACAAGACTTGAAGAGGTGCTGATGAATTTGGTGAATAATACCGTGAGCTCACCGAGAGCGATACTGAGGAGCTGGGAGGCACCGAGGTGCTTGGAGGCACGGAGGTGCAGGGAGGCGCTGAGGTGCCTGGTGGCACGGAGGTGCGTGGAGATGCTGAGGTACTTGGAGGTACTGAGGTGCTTGGAGGCGCTGAGGTGCTTGGAGGCACTGAGGTGCGTGGAGACGCTGAGGTGCTTGGAGGCACTGAGGTGCGTGGAGACGCTGAGGTGCGTGGAGATGCTGAGGTGCTTGGAGGCACTGAGGTGCGTGGAGACACTGAGGTGCTTGGAGGCACTGAGGTACATGGAGACGCTGAGAACACTGGAGACTGTGAGACGGAAGACACGCTGAATGCTGGAAACACTGGAGATTGTAGAACAGGGAACACGCTTGCACAAGGGAGCACTGAAGTCTATCACTAAGGAGAGACGATACTCAGGTGCCGGGCTCTGTCCGGCGTCCACCTTTGAATTCTTCGCCTTCCTCCGATTGGTGGAGGGGAGCCAGCGACGTCACCCGCCCACCACCCACGTGACAGCTGGGCGCAATGGCGGCGCCCACGCTCCGGGGAACTGTGACCACAGGAGGCGGGGACCGCCAGGAGGACCAGCGGACATGCAGGGGTAAGCGCGGCGGGCGCTGCACCTGGTATGTGACAGTACCCCCTCCTCCAGGAGTGGCCCCTGGACACTTTCCGGGTTTCGTTGGATGTTTGGAATGGAAGATCCGAACTAGTCGAGGAGCAGTGACTTCGGAAGCTTTTTCCCAACTTCTTTCCTCAGGACCATAGCCTTTCCACTCCACTAGGTACTGAAGATTCTTGAGGTAGTAGCGGGAGTCTAGAATCGTTTTGATCTCAAATTCTGTTCCACCCGCGGTCTCCACCGAGACCGGACTAGGAGACACTGACTGGAAACAATTTAAAATGAGAGGCCGGAGGAGAGAAACATGAAAAGAATTTGATACACGGAAGTGAGAGGGCAAACCCAATTTACAGACTATAGGGTTTAGGACTTGTAAAACTGGGTAAGGCCCGATGAATCTTGGAGCAAACTTCATAGTGGCCCCTTTTAGACGGAGGTTGCGGGTGGAGAGCCATACCCTGTCGCCAACTTTGTATTGAGGAGCTGCTCATCATTTTTTGTCTGCAAAGAATGGAGATTTTCTTGAGATTAGCATGAACCTTACACCAAATTTGACTGAAGTGCCGAAGAGTGGAAGTAACAGCAGGAACATCCTCTGAAGGAAGGAGTGGTAATTCTGGAATTCGTGGATGGAATCCATAATTGATGAAGAATGGGGACTCACCCGTGGAAGCTTGATACAGATGGTTATGGGCGAACTCAGCCCAGGGTAACAGCTCCACCCAGTCGTCCTGTGAAGGAGAGAGATAAATGCAGAGAAATGTCTCTAAATCCTGGTTGACTCGTTCGGTTTGCCCATTGGTTTGTGGATGATAAGCAGACGAAAACTTGAGTTTTATTTGCAACGCCGAACAGAGAGCCTTCCAAAACCTTGCAGTGAACTGTACCCCTCGATCAGAGACTATTTCCTGAGGTAACCCATGCAAGCGAAAGTGTTCTCGGATAAATAGTAGAGCCAACTCGGGAGCCGTTGGTAGACCTGACAACGGAACAAAGTGTGCCATTTTTGAGAAGCTGTCAATAATCACCCAGATGGTATTGCAACCCTTGGAGAGAGGTAACTCGGTAATGAAGTCCATAGAAATATGGGTCCATGGTTTCCTAGGAATGGACAGTGGACGAAGCAAACTGGCAGGAGGCAAACGAGGAGTTTTGTGCTGAGCACACTGTGGACAAGAGTTAACATAGTCTTGTATATCCCTCCTCATGGTTTTCCACCAATATGTCCTTCATAGAAACTCGAACATTTTCTGGACTCCCGGGTGACCGGAGAACTTAGATATATGGGCCCACTGCAGTAACTTTGGTCGAAATTCCACCGGTACAGACATTCTCCCAGGAGGAGGTCCTAGAGAAGTGGGAGCTGCGGAAATGGAAACTGGACTGAGGATTAGACTCTTCTCAAGGGAATTCTCTTCATCTGAGGCCATTAGGGAACGGGACAGCGCGTCAGCTTTGGCGTTGAGAGTCCCAGCCCGGTACTTAATAACAAACGAGAACCGAGTGAAGAAGAGCGCCCATCTAGCTTGACGGGGGTTTAGACATTGGGCATTTTTTATATACAGCAAGTTCTTATGATCGGTGTAAATAGTAATTAGATGTTTAGCACCTTCCAATAAATATCTCCATTACTCCAAGGCAGATTTTATTGCCAAAAGTTCCTAATCTCCAATAGTGTAGTTTCGTTCCGCAGAGGAGAACTTCCGAGAATGGAAACCACATGGGTGCAACTTTCCATCAGAAAAGTACTGTGAAAGAACAGCTCCAATACCGACTGAGGAAGCATCGACTTCCAAGAAGAATGGTTCTGTGAAATTTTGCTGTTGGAGTACCGGAGCTGACATAAAAGCTGATTTCAACCAAGCAAACGCTACTATGGCTTCTGAAGACCACAGACTTGGATCGGATTCCTTTTTTGTCAATGCAGTAATGGGCGCAACAATGGTGGAGAATCCCTTAATTAATTTTCTGTAGTAATTCGTGAAGCCCAGAAATCTTTGTACTGCTTTGAGAGAGAGAGGCTGAGTCCAATCCCGAATGGCCGAGAGTTTTTCCGGATCCATGCGAAGCTCCGTGCCTGAGATGACATAACCGAGAAACGGAATTGAAGGGACCTCGAAAGTACATTTGGAAATTTTGCCGTAAAGACGATTTCTTCATAGGCGGGAAAGTACCTCTTTGACCTGTACTCGGTGCTCTGCAAGATTCTTGGAAAAAATCAGAATGTCATCCAAATACACCACTACACTTTGATATAACATATCTCGGAAGACTTCGTTTACGAATCCCTGGAAAACGGCAGGAGCGTTACTGAGACCGAACGGCATTACCAGATATTCGTAATGCCGTCCCTGGTATTGAAGGCAGTCTTCCATTCATCCCCCTGTCGAATGCGTATAAGATTATAGGCTCCTCTCAAGTCGAGCTTCGTAAAAACATGGGCTCCACGAACTCTGTCAAATAGCTCCGTGATGAGTGGCAAGGGATATTTATTCTTAATGGTGATATCGTTTAAACCACGATAATCGATACATGGTCTTAATCCCCCGTCCTTCTTCACGAAGAAGAAACCCGCTCCAGCCGGGGAGGTAGAGGGACGGATGAATCCTTTAAGCAGATTAGATTTAATATATTCCGACATAGCCTGGGTCTCAGGTAGTGACAAGGGATATGTGCGCCCCCGGGGTGGCATCTTCCCTGGGATAAGCTCAATGGGACAGTCCCAGGGTCTATGGGGTGGTAACTGATCAGCCGCCTGTTCAGAGAAGACATCCGCGAACTCCCGATAGATCTTCGGAATGAGTTCATCATCCGACCTGGAAGACGCACGGAGCAGATAAACGGGTGTGATGCAACTAGAGTGACAGAACGAGCTCCAGGACAATATTTGCGACAACTTCCAGTTGACGTGAGGGTTATGAATTTTGAGCCAAGGCAACCCCAGGACAAGATCGTGGGGCATCTCCGGAATCACTAGGAACTCTAAATGCTCTTGATGCAGAGCTCTGACCTGTAGCTTGATGGGCTTTGTACGACTTGTAATAAGACCATTGGTTATTTTGGTACCGTTGATAGCAGTCAGCGTAATAGGTCTTTTGATAGACTGCAGCTCTAAACCCAGCCTCTGAACACAAGAAAGAGAAACAAAATTCCCTGCAGCCCCAGAGTCCAGTAGGGCATTAAGAGGTTTGGCAACTGACTCAGAAAACAGAGATACGGAGAGTAGACAATCCACAGTCGGAGAAGATTTGGTCGTGACCCCCAACTTGACTCCTCCAGAACAAGCTAGGCCTGCCCGTTTCCCGGACGGGATTTACAGAACTTGATAAAGTGATCTGCGGCTCCACAGTACAGGCACAGTTTACCTTCACGACGGCGCTGTCGTACCTCCGGAGACAGTCGAGATCGGTTAATTTGCATGGGCTCGTCCGGACATAGTACAACCGTTTGCCTTGGAGGAAGAAGCCGAACCCTGGACCGATCCGACCAACTACGTTCACCACCACGCTCCTGCATGCGGAGGTCTACCTTGACGCAGAGTGAGATCAACTCTTCTAGTGGATCCTGCAGACCCCTAGTGACCAGCTCGTCTTTCAGACGGTCAGAGAGCCCGTTCCAAAAGGCGGCCCTGAGAGCGTCATTATTCCAGCGTAGTTCTGAGGCAATGGTCTGGAAATGAACAACGTACTGCCCCACAGAATGGGAGCCTTGACGAACACGAAGCAAATCAGAGGAAGCGGCGGTTGCCCTGCCGGGCTCGTCGAAGATTCTTCGGAAGGACGTGATGAAATTGGTGTAATTGGAAACCAATGGATCAGATCGTTCCCATAACGGAGACACCCAATCCAACGCTGACCCTTCGAGCAGGGAAATAATATACGCCACCTTAGACCGATCCGTAGGGAAATTATGAGAGAGAAGCTTGAAGTGCACCTCACACTGGTTTAAAAAACCACGGCAATTCTTCGGATTCCCATTATAGCGGGAAGGAGTTGGAAGCTGAAGGCGTGACCTGGTACCGGCCGGAGGTTGGACGTTACTGGAAACGGCAACTGGAGCAGTGTCGGGAACTGAAACCGGAATTACGGAAGCTAAGGATGCTTGAATTTGATCCAATCGGCCGGACAATTCCTGGAGATATTGCATCACCTGGCCCTGTGTCGCCTCCTGAGTCTGAACTCGGGAAGCCAAACTTTGGATGTTCTTTCAGACAAACTTAAAAACTTTATTGCTCAAGGAAATGCGGACATTTGTGCTCATTCTTACACGTCTGGTGGTCTTGTCCCAAAGTTGTCAAGTTTTGGAGCAAGGTTACTCACCTCCTTTGTGATGTGATCAAGGTCTTAATCTCCAAGCTCCCATGGTCTTTTTTCTTTGGTTGTTCCCTAGAGAGTTTGAAAGGCCCGCAGATATAACACTTCATAGGAGTGAATATATATATGCAATATATAAATACAATTTGTTCAATGGACTCATTATGGGAGCAATTTCAGTTACATTTATTCAACCCACCATCCGGCCCACTATGTTACTGATGATTGTCAGATGTTGATGATGATTGTCAGTGATGATGATGATTGTCAGTGATGTTGATGATGATTGGCAGTGATGATGATGATGAGCACTGATGATGATTAGCACTGATAATGATTGGCAGTGATGTTGATAATGATTAGCACTGATGTTGATGATGATTGGCAGTGATGTTGATGATGATTAGCAGTGATGTAGATGATTGTCAGTGATGTTGATGATGATTAGCAGTGATGTAGATGATGATTAGCAGTGATGTAGATGATGATTAGAAGTGATATAGATGATGATTGTCAGTGATGTTGATTATCACTGACCTGGTTTGGAAGTGTTGTGGACTCAGGGTTTCTTCCGATGACCGGGAAGAGGAACCGCAACTGGGCCGCAGCAGAGATGGGCGAATGTAGGTTTTCCTCATGCAGGATTTGGATGACAGGCAGGAGGCACGTGTGGATGCGGAAGGTCTCCTGAAAAGACAAGACTTGAAGAGGTGCTGATGAATTTGGTGAAGAATACCGTGAGCTCACCGAGAGCGATACTGAGGAGCTGGGAGGCACCGAGGTGCATGGAGGCACGGAGGTGCGGGGAGGCGCTGAGGTGCCTGGAGGCACAGAGGTGCGTGGAGACGCTGAGGTACTTGGAGGCACTGAGGTGCGTGGAGACGCTGAGGTACTTGGAGGTACTGAGGTGCGTGGAGACGCTGAGGTGCTTGGAGGCACTGAGGTGCGTGGAGACGCTGAGGTGCTTGGAGGCACTGAGGTACGTGGAGACGCTGAGAACACTGGAGACTGTGAGACGGACGACACGCTGAATGCTAGAACCACTGGAGACTGTAGAACAGGGAATACGCTTACACAAGGCAGCACTGAAGTCTATCACTAAGGAGAGACGATACTCAGGCGCCGGACTCTGTCCGGCGTCCACCTTTGAATTCCCCGCCTTCCTCCGATTGGTGGAGGGGAGCCAGCGACGTCACCCGCCCACCACCCACGTGACAGCTGGGCGCAATGGCGGCGCCCACGGTCCGGGGAACTGCCGGGAGCAGCGCCGCCAGACGCCAGGACCCAGCGACCACAGGAGGCGGGGACCACCAGGAGAACCAGCGGACACGCAGGGGTAAGCGCGGCGGCCACTGCACCTGGTATGTGACATTGATGATGATTAGCAGTGATGTAGATTGTCAGTGATGTTGATTGCTTAAAATGCTGCCAATTTTATCAATGTGATCAGTGAGGTATATGTAGGATTACGTAGAAAAACATATTTTCAGTACATCTAAATGTGTTTTATCTCAGTCACCATCATTCCACATTGCATAAACTCAGGGAATACATTTTAAAACAGTTGTCATTTGTCTCTCATGGGTGTCTGAACTCCACCATACACTACACATAAACAGAAAGGGACCAGGAACTTCTCTTGGTAAAGCTCACCTTAAACTGTGACTGGGAATCTAATATTTGTGAAGCACAAGAATGGCTTATTTGCTTCATCATTCATGTTGTACTTGCAGAATCCTCGAGCTTGATTTGATTGTACGAGATGAAGATGGAAATATTTTGGATCCTGACAAAACTAGTGTGATCAGCTTGTTTCATGCCCACAAAGACGCTACGGAGGAAATAACAGAGCGTATAAAGGAAGAAATGGTAAATAACATCTCATTACATTGATAGCAAATTATGATGTTTTGCTTCCTTATGCCGATAAATTCATAATCCAAATTATTGATCCAACATTTCTCTCCATATTTTGGACATTTCATATTTTTGGATCCAAAGCCCATGGGCTAAATGTAACAGCCTGCAAAAAAAAGCAGGAAGTGTGAAACTTTGTGCAAGTCTGGACAGTTTTTAAATGATCGATCATTTGCAAGGCATAACTATATATACTTATGCTATATAAATGATTGCCGCTTTAAAAAATCCGTCCAGACTCGCATAAAATCCTGCACTTCCTGCAGGATTGTTACATTTAGCCCCATTTCTTTCTTCTGTAATCTTTAAAAAAAAAACTAAAAGTTTTGTCAGTGTTAGTTGTTAAATCAAATGTCTGACTTCAGCTGCAGCCCATAGAAGCCAGATAGGGCTGACAGTGTAGACAGATAAGGCTTACAGTATAGCCAGATAGGGCTGACGGTATAGCCAGATAAAGCTGACGGTATAGTCAGATAGGGCTGATGGTATAGCATGAAACTGCCAGTATGAACTGCTATCACAGTCCAGACTGGTAGACCCAGGTGGAGAAAACACCTTGGGACTGATTGGCGGTGATTAGCAGAGAGTGTTTCCAGTGGGAAGTCATTGCCACTGCTAGGCAGTCCCTGATGGTGGGGAATTTTACTGGGGGGCGCTGCAGCCCATAGTTAAAATCTGCCACCTTATATTTGTATACATATAGGCCCTCATTCCGAGTTGTTCGCTCGCAAGCTGCTTTTAGCAGCTTTGCACACGCTAAGCCGCCGCCTACTGGGAGTGAATCTTAGCTTCTCAAAATTGCGAACGAAAGATTCGCAATATTGCGAAAAGACTTCTCTGTGCAGTTTCTGAGTAGCTCGAGACTTACTCTGCCACTGCGATCAGTTCAGTGCTTGTCGTTCCTGGTTTGACGTCACAAACACACCCAGCGTTCGCCCAGACACTCCTCCGTTTCTCCAGCCACTCCCGCGTTTTTCCCAGAAACTGTAGCGTTTTTTCGCACACACCCATAAAACGGCCAGTTTCCACCCAGAAACACCCACTTCCTGTCAATCACATTACGATCACCAGAACGAAGAAAAAACCTCGTAATGCCGTGAGTAAAATACCAAACTGCATAGCAAATTTACTTGGCGCAGTCGCACTGCGGACATTGCGCATGCGCATTAGCGACTAATCGCTCCGTTGCGACAAAAAAATAACGAGCGAACAACTCGGAATGACCACCATAGACCCAACGTCTTAAACCTAAGACCAGTGTTCTACCCAGGCTTAAAGTTTCAGGCGGTCCACCCGTCATGAGATGCCATGCCACCCGGCACTCACAGACTTAGAGTCCCCTGACACCCGGCACTTTCACCAATTAGACCTTGTTGCAGGTGTACGCTGATTCCGGACGGACCGCCCAATGGGAAGGTCATGTGACTGTGACACGGCAGAGCTACGCCGACAGTCAGTGCCACATGATCTTCCATCGGGTGCTCTGTCCAGAATCAGTGTCCACCTACAACAAGGTCTAATTGGTGAGAGTGCCGGGTGTCAGGGGATGGACTCCTTTGGCTGCAAGGTCAGTGTTGTGGGCGGCAGGGGGCGGGCGCATGGCCTATCACAGTGCAGAGTGAGGTCTGCGTTTTCTTCCCCCTGAATAAAAGCAAGGGTGCCCTGTTCAGGCGGGAACAGTCACCTCACTGAGCAGCAGTGAACACAATTTTTCTGTTTCTCTGTTCTGTGTAGTATACACTGGGTGCTGTTAACAAAAAACAAAAACGATGTGGTTTCAGAACGTTAGGGCAGCATCTGTGAGCTGCTTAGCATTATGTGGGGGCATTATCTATTATGAGAGTTGCTTAGACTTCTGTGGTGCTAACTAGTGGGGGCATTATCTTGGAGCTGCTTAGCATTCTATGGAAGGACTGTAATTGTGTCTGTGACAAACTAATACCCCTTTCACACCGCACAAATAACCCGGTATCGACCCGGCATATTGCCGTGTCGACACGAGTGGGCGTGTGGTGTGAAAGAGGCATAGCCGAAATCCCGGGTCGCCTGACCCGGCAATTCAACCCAGGTATAAATCAGTGTTATACCGAGGTTGAATACCGGGTCAGTGGTGCGTAAACGGGCTCCCGGGTCGATGAGACCCGGGACCCGTTTACTAGATAGGGAGAGGCGGCGCGGAGATGAGCTCATCTCCCAGCGCCGCCTCGGCCCCCGCCGCCGTCTCTGCCCCCCCTCCCCCCGCTGCTATGGCAACCCGCCTGGTATATTGCCGAGTCGGGAAAGCCTGCAACAGCGGCCAATACCGGAACCCACCCGGGAAGGACCTATTTCCAAGTCCCGGGTGGGATCCGGCATTGGCAGTGTGAAAGGGGAATAATTGAACAGTATGAAGTATAAGGTCAGTTTTAGGTCAGAATTGAAACACTTTATTTTTGCAAAGGTCCCCACCTGGCTTCTTCTTGATGCCACCTGGCTGGAAAAAAATTCTGTGGAGAACACTGAAGACCCTTAGTAAAAATATTGGCATATTCATGTTTAGAATGTTTATCTGAGTAAATTTACTCTACTGTATATCAGTGGTTCTCAAACTGTGTGCAGTGGCACCCTGGGGTGCCTTGGGACACTTGCAGGGGTGTCCTGGGTTGGTGGTCAAGGACCGATTCAAATTATTTATGGTCAATGTAACAGGCAAAATTAGGGCTTGTTGCTTCTTATCATAAAATATGTGGACATACAAAAGTGAATCCTGTCCCTCACCACATAACTCAACTTACAGATGACGTATAATAGGATTTTAATACCTACCGGTAAATCCTTTTCTCTTAGTCCGTAGTGGATGCTGGGGACACCAAAAGTACCATGGGGTATAGACGGTATCCGCAGGAAACATGGGCACTTTAAGACTTTAAAGGGTGTGAACTGGCTCCTCCCTCTATACCCCTCCTCCAGACTCCAGTTATAGGAACTGTGCCCAGGGAGACGGACATTTCGAGGAAAGGATTTATTGTTAAACTAAGGTGAGATACATACCAGCTCACACCTCAAGCATGCCGCACAACGTGGCATTCAACAGAACACAAGCCAATGGCATGAACAATTGCAGCAACATGCTGACAATAAACGTAATACAACATGTGTGTAACCACAACTAATAACTGCAGATACAGTACGCACTGGGAGGGGCGCCCAGCATCCTCAATGGACTAAGAGAAAAGGATTTACCGGTAGGTATTAAAATTCTATTTTTTCATACGTCCTAGTGGATGTTCGGGACACCAAAAGAACCATGGGGTTATATCAAAGCTCTAGAACGGGCGGGAGAGTGCGGATGACTCTGCAGCACTGATTGACCAAACTTGAGGTCTTCATCGGCCAGGGTATCAAACTTGTAAAACTTCGCAAAAGTGTTCGACCCCGACCAAGTAGCGGCTCGGCAAAGTTGTAAATCCGAGACTCCCCGGGCAGCCGCCCAGTACGAGCCCACCTTCCTAGTAGAATGGGCCTTCACCGATTTCGGTAACGGCAATCCTGCCGTGGAATGAGCACGCTGAATCGTACCACAGATCCAGCGCGCAACAGTCTGCTTGGAAGCAGGACACCCAATCTTGTTGGGAGCATACAGGACAAACAGAGCCTCTGTTTTCCTAATCTGAGCCTAATCTGAGCCGTTCTGGCGACATAAATCTTCAAAGCTCTGACCACATCCAGAGACTTTGACTCAGCGAAAGTGTCAGTAGCCACAGGCACCACAATAGGTTGGTTCATGTGGAAAATTGCTGACGTGTCCTCAATTCAGCTCTGTCTTCATGGAAGATCAAATAAGGGCTCTTGTGAGACAAGGCCGCTAACTCAGATACCCGCCTTGCAGATGCCAAGGCCAACAAGATGACCACTTTCCAAGTGAGGGACTTCAACTCCATCTCCTGTAAAGGTTCAAATCAATGTGATTGAAGGAACTGCAACACCACATTAAGATCCCATGGTGCCACTGGAGGCACAAATGGACGTTGGATGTGCAACACGCCTTTCACAAAAGTCTGGACTTCTGGAAGGGAGGCCAATTGTTTCTGAAAGATAACCGATAAGGCTGAAATCTGTACCTTAATTGAGCCCAATTTTAGGCCCATATCCACACCTGCTTGTAGAAAATGGAGAAAACGTCCCAGCTGAAACTCTTCCGTAGGAGCCTCCTTGGATTCCCACCAAGAAACATATTTTCTCCAAAAACGGTGGTAATGTTTAGACGTTACCCCTTTTCTGGCCTGAATAAGTGTGGGAATGACTTCACTGGGACTACCCTTACGGGCTAGAATTTTTGCGCTCAACCGTCATGCCGTCAAACGTAGCCGCGGTAAGTCCTGGTACACGCACGGCCCCTGTTGGATGGAGATCGTGTCTGCTGAGGAAGTCTGCTTCCCAGTTGTCCACTCCTGGAATGAAGATCGCTGTCAGAGCGCTTGTATGTTTTTCCGCTCAGCGGAAAATCCTTGTGGCTTCTGCCATCGGCGCTCTGCTTTTCGTTCCACCCTGACGGTTTATGTACTCTACTGCTGTTACATTGTCCGACTGGATCAGTACGGGTAGATCTTGAAGAAGATGTTCCGCTTGCAGAAGGCCGTTGTAAATGGCCCTTAACTTCAGAACGTTTATGTGGAGACAAGTTTCCTGACTTGACCATCTTCCTTGGAAGTTTTCTCCCAACGTGACTGCCCCCCAGCCTCGGAGGCTTGCATCCGTGGTTACTAGGATCCAGTCCTGGATCCCGAACCTGCGCCCCTCTAGGAGGTGAGAGCTTTACAGCCACCACAAGAGTGAGATCCTGGTCTTGGAAGACAGGATTATCCTCCGGTGCATGTGTAGGTGGGACCCGGACCACTTGTCTAACAGGTCCCACTGGAACACTCTGGCATGGAACCTGCCAAACTGAATGGCCTCGTAGGCCGTAATCTTCTTCCCCAGCAACCGAATGCATTGATGGATTGACACTCTTGCTGGTTTCAGAATTTGTTTGACCAGACTCTGAAGTTCCAGAGCCTTTTCCACTGGAAGAAAGACTCTCTGTAGTTCTGTGTCCAATATCATTCCCAAAGACAACAACCGCGTTGTCGGAATTAACTGTGATTTTGGCAAGTTTAGGAGCCAACCATGTTGCTGAAGAACTGTCAGGGAGAGTGCAACGTTTTTCATCGACTGGTCCCTGGATCTCGCCTTTATCAGGAGATCGTCCAAGTACAGGATAATCGTGACTCCTTGCTTGCGAAGAAGAACCATAATTTCCGCCATCACTTTGGTGAAAATCCTCGGAGCCGTGGACAGACCAAACGGTAACGTTTGAAATTGGTAATGACAATCCTGTATTGCAAACTTCAGGTAAGCCTGATGCGGAGGACAAATGGGAACATCTAAATAGGCATCCTTTATGTCCACCGACATCATAAAATCCCCTTCCTCCAGACTGGAGATCACTGCTCGGAGAGACTCCATCTTTAATTTGAATTTCTTTAGGTAGAAATTTAGGGATTTCAGATTGAGGATTTGGTCTGACCGAGCCGTCCAGCTTCGGGACCACAAACAGACTCGAATAAAAACCTTCCCCCTGATGTGACCGGGGAACCCTGACGATAACCTGATTTTGACACAACTTTTGTATTGCGTCGCAAACTACCTCCCTGTCTGGAAGAGAAGCTGGTAAGGCCGATTTGAAAAACCGGTGAGGGGGAACGCCTTGAAACTCCAGCTTGTACCCTTGGGATAATATTTGTAAAACCCATGGGTCTAGGTCCGAACGAACCCAAAACTGACTGAAGGGTTTGAGACGTGCCCCCACCGGTGCGGACTCCCGCATAGGAGCCCCAACGTCATGCGGTGGAATTGGCAGAAGCCTCTAGTAGCAAGGAAGGAAGAACCTTGGCTCTTTCTGTATTTATTGGGCCGAAAGGGCTGCATCTGATAGTGATGCGTTTTCTTTTGTTGTGGAGGAACATAAGTCAAAAAAGATGACTTACCCGCGGTAGCTGTTGATACCAAATCATCCAGGTCGTCACCAAATAAGGCCTTACCTTTATATGGTAGAGATTCCATACTTTTCTTGGAATCAGCATTCCATTGGTGAATCCACAACGCTCGTCTAGCTGAGACTGTCTCTTTAAAAGCCACAATCATGTACTGAATGCTCTTTGCCAATTTAGGATCTAATCTGGAATCACTATAGTCGACACTGGAATCAGTGTCCGTGTCGGTATCAGTGTCTGCCAACTGGGTAAACGTATGTTTCTGTGACCCCGAGGGGACCTGAACTTGTCCAGTCTTTTACTAATACTAGCTACATTAGCATTCAAAGCATTCAATACCTTTACCCAACCAGGAGTCGGTGGTGCTGACATAATCACCCCCACCTCCTTTTGCGTCTCTAATACAGTCTCCTCCTATTAAGAGCACTCAGCCTCAGACATGCTGACACACGTGTAATACACACCCACAGACACACTTGGCTTATAGGGGACAGACCCACAGAGAAGCCTGTCAGAGAGACACAGGGAGAATTTGCCAGCTCACACCCCAGCGCCAAATCAATGAGTCAGAAGCGATAACTAAAATGCCCCAGACCTGTAGCGCTTTTTATATTATATAATGTTGCACCAAATAACCTGCCCCCCCCCCCCCCCATTTTGCACCCTGATACTTGTTCAGCAGTGTGAGGAAGGACCAGCAACTCTGCAGCCAGTGGAGAAGAAATGGCGCAGAGTGAGCTGTGGGGATGAAGCCCCGCCCCCTTAATGGCGCGCTTCCATCCCGCTCTTTTAAATACGGATTATACTGGCAGGGGTTAGGACAGTGTCTTACACTAATGTCCCCTCTTGCCAGACTTTTGCTGATGTATTTTAAGCTGCCCAGGGCGCCCCGCACCCTGCACCCAGAAGTGCTGTGTGTGTGAGCAGGAGCTTGGCGCGCAACGGACGTCCGCTGCGAGGTACCTCAGGGAAATACCGTCACTGAAGTCTTCTTTCTTCTTCTACTCACCTGTCTTCTGACTTCTGGCTCTGTAAGGGGAGTGACGTGCGGCTGTGGGAGCGAGCATCTGAGCGTACCCAGCGATCAAACCCTCAGGAGCTAATGGTGTCCTGTAGCCAGAAGCAGAGCCCTTGAACTCACTAGAAGTGGGTCATACTTCTCTCCCCTCAGTCCCACGAAGCAGGGAGGTTGTTGCCAGCAGCCTCCCTGAACATAAAAAAACCTAACAAAAAAGTATTTTCAGAGAAACTCAGTAGAGCTCCCCTGTAGTGCGTCCAGTCTCACTGGGCACAATTCTAAAACTGGAGTCTAGAGGAGGGGCATAGAGGGAGGAGCCAGTTCACACCCTTTCAAAGTCTTAAAGTGCCCATGTCTCCTGCGGATCCCGTCTATACCCCATGGTTCTTTTGGTGTCCCCAGCATCCTCTAGGACGTATGAGAAAAACAATTTACTTAATTTCTCTTACATCCTAGAGGATGCTGGGGTCCACATTAGTACCATGGGGTATAGACGTGTCCAATAGGAACCATTGGCACTTTAAGAGTTTGAGAGTGTGGGCTGGCTCCTTCCTCTATGCCCCTCCTACCAGACTCAGTTTAGAAAATGTGCCTGGAGGAGCCGGTGACAGCTAGGGGAGCTCTACAGAGTTTCTCTGGTGAAGTTCATTTTAGAGTTTATTATTTTACAGGGAGGCTGCTGGCAACAGCCTTTCTGCTTCGTGGGACTAAGGGGGTGAGCAGTGTCCGCCCTGCGGGGTCGGAGCCACTATCTCCGCTGACAGTACACTGAGCTCCTGAGGGGATAGATCGTTCCCTGCCACAGGGGATCGCTCACCCCAGCAGCATGCTGCCACCCCCTTACAGAGCTGAAGATTTGTGGCGAGTGAGTCACCGACCCCCCTAGCAAGTGAAGGTGGCGGCATCAGGGTAGGAGCGCAGTATTAAATGCGCTCTGGAAGCTCAGGGGTACATAGTGCGGTGCTGTGAGGGGAGCCCTGAACCAACGCCTACACCCTACACTGGTCACACAGCCTGTCGGGGTCCCCGGATCTCTGCCAGCATCAATCCTCAGGCCAGTATAATCCTATGAAGAGCAGGAAGACAGCGCCATTTTGGGGGCGGATCTTCTCCTCAGAGCGGACCCAGCAGCGTTCAGCGCCATTTTCCTGCCTGCACAATGATGTCAGTGAAGAGCAAGTTCCTCCACAGCAACTCCAGCTATCTATCACGGTACCAGGGGGTTGTAGAAGGGGAGGGGGAGGCTTCAAAATGACTGTGTAACCTATTAAGGTGCACAGTCAGCGCTGATAGGGACTCTCCCTTTATATTAAAAGCGCTGTGTGTGGGTTGGCTCCAATCTCTGTGTCTCTCTTGCCATTCTTGGGGGTTAAACTCTGTCTGTCCTGCCCTGTGTGTGTGTGTGGAGTGTCTGTGGTCTCCATTAAGCAATGTACAGGGACTCTGTGTCATATGCTGCAAAGGATATGACCTCTCAGGATGATCCCATTACATGTAATCAGGATTGCACTGGTTTAGCACAGATTCCAGCAAGGGAGCCTGAGTGGTTATCCTCTATCAAATCTATGATTTCTCAGATTTCAAATAGGGTTGCACAAAATGAATCTGCAACTCAGACTTTACAGAACTCTATGGCAGTCTGGTCCAGTTCTGGTACATCAGGGCTCCTCGCTGTATATTCACATAAATGTGCTCTTGCTCAGATCATGCAAAATGATACCGATACCGATTCTGATATTACAGACGGTGGCGGGGATGTGTTGCGGGGGGCTGCATCGCTTGCAAAAGGGGTGCAATTGATAATAGAGGCTATTAGGGATGTGTTGAATATTGCTGATACAACACCCGAGCAGGTTGAGGAAGCTTACTTCACTGAAAATAAGAAAGCCTCGCTAACCTTCCCTGCATCAAAGGAATTAAATGCTATATTTGAAAAGGCTTGGGAAAACCCGGATAAAAAATTCCAGATACCTAAAAGGGTTCTGGTAGCGTTTCCTTCCCGATAGAGGATAGGAAAAAATGTGAAAACCCGCCCATTGTTGACGCGTCAGTATCCAGACTCTCAAAAAAGGTGGTTTTACCTGTTCCAGGATCTACCGCCTTGAAAGAGACGGCTGATCGTAAAATTGATAATACGCTCAAATCCATGTACATGGCTTCTAGGGCAATACTGCGTCCCACTATTGCCAGTACTTGGTTTGCCAAAGCTATAGTAATGTGGTCAGGCACGTTACTGGAGGACTTGGATACTATGGAGAAATGTGATGTTGAATTGTTTTTACGTAACATTCAAGATTCTGCAGGATTTCTGGTAGAATCCATGAAAGACCTGGGTTCCATGGCTGCAGGGATTTCCTCCATGTCAGTATCAGCTCGTCGAGAACTGTGGTTGCGACAGTGGTCTGCCGATGCGGAATCCAGGAGAAGTGTGGAGACCCTACCCTACACAGGTCAGGCTCTCTTTGGGGAAGCATTAGATGCGTGGATCTCCACGGCTACTGCTGGTAAGTCACCCTTTCTTCCCTCAGCTACACCTGCTCCGAAGAAACCCTTTTCTTCAGTTACATCACAGCCCTTTCGGTCTAACAAGCCCAGAAAGGCCAAGCTGTCCAATACCTTCTTTCGGGGACGTCGGCCCAAGTTCAAGAAACCTGCAGCTGCAGGTTCCCAGGAACAGAAACCTGCTTCAGGTACACCAAAGTCCTCCGCATGGATTGCACGCCCCAGAGGTAGGGCTGGTGGGAGCGAGACTCAGACACTTCATTCATGTCTGGGTGTCCTCTGGCCTGGAACCCTGGGTGCAAGATATTGTGTTTCAGGAGTACAGGCTGGAATTTCAACATCTCCCTTCTCACCGATTTTTCAGATCAGGCTTGCCAGCTCTGCTGGCAGAAAGGACTGTACTGTAAGAAGCCGTCCAGAAGTTGGTGGAGGCACAAGTTATTGTGCCAGTACCACCTCATATGCAAAACAAGAGTTACTATTCAAACCTTTTCGTTGTACCGAAACTGGATGGTTTGGTCAGGCCCGTTCTGAACTAAACTTTGTGAGGGAGTTCAAGTTCAAAATGGAGTCTCTAAGGGCAGTGATTTCAGGTCTGGAGGAGGGGAGATTCCTAGTATCCCTGGATATCAAGGATGTGTACCTCCACATTCCGATTTGGCTGCCGCACCAAGCTTATCTTTGTTTCACTTTGTTGGACTGTCACTTTCAGTTACAGGCCCTCCCATTCGGGCTTTCCACAGCACCGAGGGTATTCACCAAGGTGATGGCGGAAATTATGATTCTCCTCCGCAGACAGGGGGTAAACATAATTCCGTATCTGGACGATCTGCTGATAAAGGCATCGTCCATGGAGAAGCTCTTATGGTCCATAAAACTCATGACCTAGCTTCTCAGAGAAAATGGTTGGATCCTGAATCTTCCAAAATCACAATTGGAACCAACCAGGAGGTTGCCTTTTTTGGGAATGATCCTCAGCACAGAGGTGCAGAGGGTGTTTCTCCCAGAGGAAAAAGCGTTGGTGATTCAAACAATGGTCCGGGATGTCCTGTAGCCAGCCCAGGTGTCAGTTTATCAGTGCATTCGCCTTCTGGGAAAGATAGTCTCCTCTTACAAGGCTCTGCAGTACGGGAGGTTTCATGCTCGGTCCTTCCAACTGGATCTCCTGGACAAGTGGTCAGGATCCCATCTACACATGCACCAGAGAATTCGTCTGTCGCCAAAGGCCAGGATTTCACTCCTCTGGTGGCTGCAATTACCTCACCTTCTGGAGGGCCGCAGGTTCGGGATTCAGGACTGGATCCTTCTAACCACGGATGCAAGTCTCCGGGGCTGGGGCGCAGTCACTCAAGGGGAAATCTTCCAAGGAAGGTGGTCAAGTCTGGAAGCCAGCCTGCCGATAAATATTCTGGAACTAAGAGCCGCCTACAACGGTCTTCGCCAAGCGGCCCATCTTCTGAGGAATCGGGCCATTCAAGTGCAGTCGGACAATGTGACGACAGTGGCTTACGTAAACCGACAAGCAGAGCTGCAATGGCAGAGGAGAGCAGGAGAGCAGAGCTGCAATGGCAGAGGTTACAAGCATCATCCTCTGGGCAGAAAAGCACGCGTTAGCGCTGTCAGCAATCTTCAGTCCGGGAGTAGACAACTGGGAAGCGGACTTCCTCAGTAGACACGATCTCAATCCAGGATTTCACTCCTCTGGTGGCTGCAATTACCTCACCTTCTGGAGGGCCGCAGGTTCGGGATTCAGAACTGGATCCTTCTAACCACGGATGCAAGTCTCCGGGGCTGGGGCGCAGTCACTCAAGGGGAAATCTTCCAAGGAAGGTGGTCAAGTCTGGAAGCCAGCCTGCCGATAAATATTCTGGAACTAAGAGCCGCCTACAGCGGTCTTCTCCAAGCGGCCCATCTTCTGAGGAATCGGCCATTCAAGTGCAGTCAGACAATGTGACGACAGTGGCTTACATAAACCGACAAGCAGAGCTGCAATGGCAGAGGAGAACAGGAGAGCAGAGCTGCAATGGCAGAGGTTACAAGCATCATCCTCTGGGCAGAAAAGCACGCGTTAGCGCTGTCAGCAATCTTCAGTCCGGGAATAGACAACTGGAAAGTGGACTTCCTCAGTAGACACGATATCCATCCAGGGGAGTGGGGTCTCCATCCGGAGGTGTTCAAGGAGGTGACAGATCTTTGGGGCGTACCCCAGATCGACATGATGGCCTCTCGTCTCAACAAGAAGTATTGTTCCAGGTCGAGGGACCCGCAAGCAGTGGCGGTGGACGCCCTAGTGACTCTGTGGGTGTTTCAGTCGGTGTACGTGTTTCCTCCACTTCCACTCATTCCAAGAGATCTAAAGCTCATAAGGAGAACTAAGGTTCAAGTGATCCTCATTGCTCCAGACTGGCCAAAATGGGCTTGGTACGCGTATCTTCTGGCTCTACTGCAAGAAGAGCCGAGGCCTCTTTGGGACTACCTGCTGCAGCAGGGGCCTTTCGCCTGTCAAGACTTACCACGGCTACGTTTGACGGCATGGACTTTGAACGCCTTATACTATCTCGGAAGGGCATTCCGAACAAGGTTATTCGTACCATGATACAGGCTAGGAAAGGAGCAACGTCTAAACATTTCCATCATATTTGGAAGAAATATGTATTTTGGTGTGAGTCCAAGAAATTTCCTGCGGTGGAGTTTCAACTGGGACGGTTTCTCCTCTTCGTACAAGCTGGTGTGGATATGGGCCTGAAGTTGGGATCGGTGAAGGTCCAGATTTTGGCCCTATCCATTTACTTCCAGAAACAATTGGCTGCCCTCCCTGAGGTTCAGACCTTTTTGAAGGGAGTTCTGCAAATCCAACCTCCCTTTGCACCACCTACGGCGCCTTGGGACCTTAACATGGTGTTGCAGTTCCTACATTCGGACTGGTTCGAGCCTCTACAGGAGGTTGAGGTTAAATTTCTTACGTGGAAGGCTGTCACGTTGTTGGCCTTAGCTTCTGCTAGACGTGTGTCTGAGTTGGGAGCATTGTCCTGTAAAAGCCCATACTTGATCTTCCACGAAGCTAGAGCTGAGCTCCGGACACGTCAGCAGTTTCATCCGAAGGTTGTGTCGGCATTTCATATCAACCAACCTATTGTGGTGCCAGTTGCTACTGACTCCTCAATTTCATCAAAGTCCTTGGATGTTGTAAGGGCTCTGAAAATCTATGTGAAGAGGACTGCTCATCACAGGAAATCGTACTCTGTTTGTCCTGTATGATCCCAAGAAAATTGGGTGTCCTGCTTCTAAGCAGACGATCACTCACTGGATCAGGTTCACTATCCAGCATGCCTATTCTACGGCAGGCTTGCCGTGTCCTATGTCTGTCAAGGCCCACTCTACTCGTAAAGTGGGTTCATCCTGGGCGGCTGCCCGGGGTGTCTCGGAGTTACAACTTTGCTGAGCTGCAACTTGGTCTGGGTCGAACACGTTTGCAAAGTTCCACAAGGTTGATACTTTGGCCGCTGATGATCTGAAGTTCAGTCAATCAGTTCTGCAGGAGCCTCCGTCTTCTCCCTCCCGTTCTGGGAACTTTTGTACATCCCCATGGTACTAATGTGACCCCCAGCATCCTCTGGGACTTAAGAGAAAATAGGATTTTGGTTACCTACCGGTAAGTCCTTTTCTTGTAGTCCGTAGAGGATGCTGAGCGCCCGCCCAGCGCTTTGTTTTACTGCAATTGTTATCTAGTTCAGTACAACTTTGTTGTTAGTCGAGTACTGCATTGTTACTGGGTAAGTAATGTTTCAGTGGTTGCTGAGTTTTCAAGCTAAGTTTACTTAATGTGCCTTGTATGTGTGAGCTGGTATGAATCTCGCCACTATCTGTGTTAAATCATTCTCTCAAAGAGGTCCGTCTCCTCGGGCACAGTTTCTAGACTGAGTCTGGTAGGAGGGGCATAGAGGGAGGAGCTTGCCCACACGCTCAAACTCTTAAAGTGCCAATTGCACCTGGTGGACCCGTCTATACCCCATGGTACTAATGTGGACCCCAGCATCCTCTACGGACTACGAGAAAAGGATTTACCGGTAGGTAACCAAAATCCTATTTTTCTCTTACGTTCTAGAGAATGCTGGGGTCCACATTAGTACCATGGGGTATAGACGGGTCCCTTGGGAGCCATGGGCACTTTATGAGTTTAATAGTGTGGGCTGGCTCCTCCCTCTATGCCCCTCCTACCAGACTCAGTTTAGAAAATATGCCCGATGGTGTCGGTCACAGCTAGGGGAGCTCCTAGGAGTTTTTCTAGATTTATTGTTTTTAAAAAGAGTTAGGTACAGGGAGGCTGCTGGCAACAGCCTCCCTGCTTTGTCGGACATAGGGGGGAGTAGGATCCAACCCTAGAGGTTAATGGCTCCTATCTCCGCTGACAGGACACTGAGCTCCTGAGGGTGATGATCGCAAGCCCACGAGGCGGCCGCCACCCCCTAACAGAGCCAGAAGATGGAGTGGTGAGTATGACGCCGGCTCCCCGGTAAGCAGGCGGGAATGGCGGCATAAGGGTTGGAGCACACCCCTGTAAAACTGCGCTCCGGAGGGCTCAGTGGTACATTGTGCGGCGCTGTAAGGGGCGCCCTGAACCAGTGCACAAACCCTACACTGGTATACAGAGGCTAACGGGCTAATCCCACTGTTAGCAACCACATTTACCTCAGGCAAGTATAGGGGGTAATTCCAAGTTGATCGCAGCAGGAAATTTTTTATCAGTTGGGCAAAACCATGTGCACTGCAGGGAGGCAGATATAACATGTGCAGAGAGAGATAGATTTGGTTGTGGTGAGTCCAATCTGCAATCTAAATTGCAGTGTAAAAATAAAGCAGCCAGTATTTACCCTGTACAGAAACAAAATAACCCACCCAAATCTAACTCTCTCTGCAAATGTTATATCTGCCCCCCCCTGCAGTGCACATGGCTTTGAACAACTGCTAAAAAATTTCCTGCTGCGATCAACTTGGAATTACCCCCATAATCTCAGCAGCGGAAAGACGCGCCATTACGGGGCATGGGGCTTCTTCCTCAGTGCAGATCCTGCACTCACCAGCGCCATTTTCTCCTTGCAGATCACACTACAGAGACGCTGACAGGGAGCGCTGCCCTACTCTTCACTCCAGATATCCTCTGCGGTACCAGGGTGTATTAGACAAGGGGGGGGGAGTGTTATATTTCACTGTTTAATCTATTGAGGTTATTCAGCCAGCGCCAGGCATTTATCATAATAACTGCCTGCTGGGGCGCTGTGTGGCTGGCTCCTTATACTCTGTGTCTCTCTGAAGGTACTCTGTCGGGAAACTGTGTCTAAATTTTCGTGTGTGTGTTGATATATCTCACATTACCATGTCCAGGGACTTCTGAATCCGAACCCCCATGGGTGGCTTCTATCCGGGGATTGATATCCCATATTTCATCTAGGATAGCTCATAATGAGACTGAAACACAGATTTTAATACAATCTGTAGAGATTTGTCGTATTCAGCTCCCACTGCCTCATCAAATACCTCTGGTATATACCCTAAAAAGCGTGCTCTTGCCCAGATAATGCAAGCCAACACGGACACCGGCTCTGATTCAGGGGACGGTGATGGTGATATACGGGAGGGGGGGGAACCATCCTTTGCTGAGGGGCTGCAACTCATGATTAAGGCTATTAGAGACATTTCACACATTACTGATAAGGTACCCGAGCAGGTAGAGTAGGCTTATTTTACAGACAATAAGAAAACCTCCCTTATATTCCCTGCGTCTAAGGAATTAAACGCACTGTTTGAAAAATCCTGAGAAAACCCGGAGAAAAACTTCCAGATCCCAAAAAGGGTTCTCATTGCTTTTCCTTTCCCTGAGGAGGACAGGAAAAAGTGGGAAAATCCCCCTGTAGTAGACGCTTCTGTATCTAGGTTGTCTAAGAAGGTGGTTTTACCTGTCCCTGGGTCCACCGCTTTAAAAGAGCCGGCTGACCGCAAGATTGAGACTACACTCAAATCATTATACACAGCTAATGGTGTAGCTTTAAGGCCCACTATTGCTTGTGCATGAATTTCTAAGGCCATAGTAAAGTGGTCAGGCACTTTATTAGAGGAATTAGATTCTATGGATAGAAGTGACATTGAATTGTTTTTACGTCACATACAGGATTCTGCAGGTTTCATGGTGGAAGCCATGAAGGACCTTGGACATCTTAATGCGAGGGCATCTTCCATGGCTGTCTCGGCACGCAGGGGACTGCGGATGCTAAATGCAAGTCAACTTTTCTTCCTTCTGCAACACCGCCGACTAGGAAATCTTACCCTATGTCTAGAATGCAGTCCTTTCGGACTGCAAAAGTTAAAAAGTCCAAACCCCCTTCCACTTTCTTTAGAGGATGTTGGGGGAAATCCAGAAAACCTGTACCAACTGGTTCCCAGGAACAGAAACCTGGTTCTGCTTCCTCAAAATCCTCGGCATGTCGGTGGACCTCCCAGCCTGGAGATCGGGCAGGTGGGAGCAAGACTAAGAAATTTCAGTCATGTCAGGGCGTCCTCATGCCTGGATCCCTGGGTACAGGATATTGTTACCCAGGGGTACAGACTGGAGTTTCAAGAACTCCCACCTCACAGATTCTTCAAATCAAGCTTACCAGCTTCCCTGACAGAAAGTGATGTCCTACAGGAAGCCATTCAAAAATTGCTAAAGTCAAATGTCATTGTTCCAGTACCACCTCACCTTACAAACAAGAGTTATTACTCAAACCTGTTTGTGGTACCGAAACCGGATGGTTCGGTCAGGTCAATATTGAACCTAAAGTCATTGAAACCTTATTTGAGGGAATTCAAATTCAAGATGGAGTCTCTGAGAGCGGTGATCTCAGGTCTGGAGGAGAGGAAATTTCTGGTATCCCTAGATATCAAGGATGCGTACCTTCACATTCCGATCTGGCCGCCTCACCAGGCTTATTTAAGATTTGCGCTACTGGACTGTCACTATCAGTTCCAGGCACTGCCGTTTGGCCTCTCCACGGCACCGATGGTGTTCACCAAGGTCATGACGGAAATAATGCTACTCCTCCAGAAGCAGGGTGTGAACATTATTCCTTATCTGGACGATCTGCTAATAAAAGTGTCTTCCAGGGAGAAATTGTTACAGAGCATTGCTCTCTCAACTCAGCTACTCCAGGATCATGGATGGATCCTGAATCTTCCAAAGTCGCATTTGGAGCCGACAAGGAGGCTGTCCTTCCTGGGGATGATCCTTGATACGGAAGTACAGAGGGTATTTCTACCGGCGGAGAAAGCGTTGGTGATACAAACAATGGTCCGGGATGTTCTGAAGCCAGCCCGGGTGTCAGTTCATCAGTGCAGTGTACCGCAAATAGAAATTATGGCCTCCCACCACAACAAGAAGCTTTGGAGGTACTGTCGTGGGTGTTCAAGTCAGTGTGGGTGTTCTCTCCACTTCAACTCATCCCAAGGATTCTCAAACTAATAAAAAGAACAAGAATTCAGGCGATCCTCATTGCTCCGTACTGGCCAAGACGGGCTTGGTACACGGATCTTCTGGAGTTACTGCTGCAAGATCCGAGGCCTCTTCTTCTTCGCGAGGACCTTCTGAAACAGGTGCCGTTTGCTAATCAAGACTTACCACGGCTACGTTTGACGGCATGGAGGTTGAACGCCAGATCTTAGCTTGGAAGAGTGTTCCGAACAAGGTTATTCCTACCCTGATACAGGCTAGGAAAGGAGTAACATCTAAACATTACCATCGAATTGGAAAAAGTGCATCGCTTGGTGTGAGTCCAAGAAGTTTCCTACGGTGGAGTTTCAACTAGGGCGGTTTCTCCTTTTTCTGCAAGCAGGCATGGATGTGGACCTACGCTTGGGCTCCATAAAAGTCCAGATTTCAGCCTTGTCCATTTTCTTCCAGAAACAATTGGCTGCCCTCCCTGAGGTTTAGACATTCTTGAAAGGGGTTCTGCACATCCAGCCTCCCTTTACTTCTTCTGCGGCACCTTGGGATCTTAATGTGGTGCTGCAGTTCCTGCAGTCAGACTGGTTTGACACTGTTGGCATTAGCATCTGCTAGATGTGTGTCAGAATTGGGGGCATTGTCCTGCAACAGCCCCCTACTTGATTTTCCATGAAGATAGAGCTGATCTCAGGACGCGTCAGCAATTTCATGCGAAGGTTGTGTCGGCTTTTCATATCAACCAACGTATTGTGGTGCCAGTGGCTACTGACTCCTCAATTACCTCAAAGTCCTTGAATGTTGTGAGGGCTTTGAAGATTTACGTGAAGAGAACTTCTCGTCACAGAAAGTCGGACACTCTGTTTGTCCTTTATGATCACCATAAGGTGGGGTGTACTGCATCTAAGCAGACAATTTCTTGCTGGATCAGGTTTACTATCCAGAATGCTTTTTCTACGGAAGGATTGCCGTGTCCTAAATCTATTAAGGCCCACTCTACTCGTAAAGAGGGTTCTTCCTGGGCAGCTGCCCGGGGTGTCTCGGCTTTACAACTTTGCCAAGCAGATACTTGGTCAGGGTCAAACAGGTTTGCTAAGTTCTACAAGTTCGATACTTTGGCCTCTGAAGTTTGGTCAATCAGTACTGCAGGAGTATCTGCGCTCTCCCTCTCATACTGAGAGCTTTGCTACATCCCCATGGTACTAATGTGGACCCCAGCATCCCCTAGGATGGAAGAGAAAATAGGATTTTAATTACCTACCGGTAAATCCTTTTCTCGTAGTCCGTACAGGATGCTGGGCACCAGTCCAGCGCTTTGTTATCCTGCAGTGGTTATTTAGTTCAGTACTGCTTATTTCTTGGTAAGTACTGTTTTGTTACTTGGTAAGTAATCCTGTTCAGCCGTTGCTGATGTTTCAAGCTAGTTAGCTTGGGTTGCCTTGTGTGTGAACTGGTGTGAATCTCGCCACTATCTGTGTAATCCATCTCTCGAAGATGTCCGTCTCCTCGGGCACAGTTTCTAGACTTGGTCTGGTAGGAAGGGCATAGAGGGAGGAGCCAGCTCACACTCTCAAACTCTTAAAGTGCCAATGGCTCCTAGTGGACCCGTCTATACCCCATGGTACTAATGTGGACCCCAGCATCCTCTACGGACTATGAGAAAAGGATTTACCGGTAGGTAATTAAAATCCTATTTTTACACACATTGTAAGGAGAGCCAGTATAAAGATAATGCAGGGACTGCACGCAATTATGGGGGCTGGGCTTCCTGGAGAGCAGGACCAGAAGCCAAACGACGCCATTTCCTGCTGCTGCTGTTGCTACACAGGCTGCACGTGTAGATTGCTCCTCCAGAACCCACTGAATCACCATTATAATCTGGTACCAGGGGGTTATAGTGAGGGGGGAGCTCATTATCAGCGGGTTTACAGCTGTGTGGACAGTTACATTCAGAGGTCATCCAGCAGGGCGCTGCTCAGACTGTGGTGTAGTGTGCTGGTTCCCATATCCCTCTTTGTCACTCCATTCAGTGTAGTCTGGGTTAGTGTGCATATCTGACTAATACTGCTGTGTGTTTCAAACTAATCTGTTCAAACATGTCTGCTAATAAATCTATTCTACTATCTACTTTATGCAAGGCTAGGTTTACACCTTCCTCACAGGGGTCACTTATGTGTACCCAATGCTCTATTTCTTCACAAGGCAGTGATGTACAGGCACCAGAGTGGATGGAATCATTTAAAACTATGAATTCCAATATTAATTCAGAGTTAGAAACGGCTAAGCAAGAAAGGCAAGCGCTGAAACAAACTATGGACACGTTTATAGTAACTGCTGCCGACCACAGACAGCCCCCCCTGTTGGTCTCTCACAAACGTACTCTCCCTCAATTCTTACAATCTGACTCTGATTCTGAGCTACCAGAGCTTGATGAGGGAGAGGCTGAGGTGGACGAGGATGATTCCCTGTGCCCGGGTGTTGAAGCCTTCATTTATGCCATTAGAGAGGTGCTTAATATCCCTAATAAAGAGGACGAGCAGGCAGAGGATTTGTATTTTAATGTGAAGCCAAAGTCCTCTGCAACCTTTTGGGTTTCTGAAGAATTAGGGGCCTATTTATCACCATCCGCATCCAGGATGCGGATGACAGGTTATAAAATGGCCCAAACTCGCACTGCGATAATTGATTACATTGAAGGGATATTTAAATTATCGCATGCAGGAACAGAGCTTGCGATCAAGCCTCTTCGCAGCATCATCATGCGCCGCCCCCGCCGACATTGCTGCTACCCCTGCGCGCCGCGGACACCCCCCCAGCAGGATAATATATTCACATGTCCAGGGAGCCATTCCGCGCTGGAGGCTGCCGGGCGCCGGGTTCTTCTCCTGCGCTGTGACCCCCAGTGCTGTAAAGTGCGCTGCCATTTTGCAGTGTCATTTTACTGCACCGAGGTCACATTGCAGCAAGTGGGGGACCCGGCGCCTGGCAGCACTCTCCGGAGCAGCGGACAACGGCTCCCTGGACAGGTGAGTATGTTTTGGGGTATTTTACTTTTTTTTTTTAATTTTAACACTGTGATCAACTTGTGTGTCCATCAGACACACATAGCTGATCCACTCTGCCTGGTCCCCGCTCAGCTTTCTCTGCCAGGGGCAGGGAAAGCTGGGCAAAAGTGTGCTTAGCGCAGTGCTGCCCTGTGAACTCATCAGCCTGAGCTGGCGAGATTATCACAGGGCACACTACAGTATTTTTTCAAATTTTTTTTTTTTTTAGTAAATTTGGCCACATCACATTTCCCATTACAAGTATGGGGTTTGCGATGTGGGTTACTAAAAAAAAAGTGAACTAAAGGGCTTGGAGCAGTTTTTCATGAAAACTGCTCCAAATGCCCTTTAATACATTCTGGTAATACTAAAATAGTGTGAATAATTTTGGTAAAAATAATGTTAATAAATAGGCCCCTTAGATTCCCTGGCCAGGGCAGCATGGATTAATTCTGAAAAGAAATGTATTACCCCTAAACGGGTGTTACATTCATTCCCCTTCCCTTTAGAGGATTGGAAAGTCTGGGAAACCCCGCCGACAGTGGATACCTCCGTTTCCAGGCTGTCGTGTAAGATAGTTTTACCTGTACCTTTGGCTATTTCCCTTAAAGACTCAGTTGATCGCAAAATTGAAACCACTCTTAAATCAATTTATACTGCAGCAGGGGTAGCCCAATGCCCTGCCATAGTATGCCGCTGGATTTCTTGAGCCATGGTAAAATGGTCTGATAAAATTTTTAAAGGGTTGCTCACACTACCTCAAGAAGATATAGTTACAATACTACAACACATCCAGGATGCTGCAAACTTTATGAGTGAGGCTGTTAAGGAACTTAGTATCATTAATGGCCGTACCACTGCTATGGCAGTATTGGGTTGTAGAGCTCTATGGCTGCGTCAATAGTCAGCAGATGCTGATTCCAAAAAGGAGTTGAAAACCTTCCATTTACAGGTGATGCCTTGTTTGATGAAGAACTGAACAAGTGGATATCTCAAGCAGCGGCAGGTAAATCTACATATCTGCCGTCTGCTCCACCACCTGCCAGGCACCCCTATCCTGGACCCTCCCTGCAGTCTTTTCGGGAGGCCAGATTCAGAGGCAAGGCTAGAGGTGCCTCCAATGCTGCTGGTGGTAAGTCCCGTAAACCAGCTGCTGCTGGACCTGCAGACCAGGCCTCAGGATCCTCTTCCACAAAGCCCTCCGCATGACAGTTGGCCCCAGCAGCAAGGCGACTTTCAAGTAGGTGCTCGCCTTCAACACTTTGCCCACATATGGGCAGAGTCCTGCCGGGATCCTTGGGTGAGGGATCTCATATCCCAAGGATACCGGATGGAATTCCAGGACATCCCTCCTCTCAGATTCTTCAGGTCAGGTTTACCAGCGTCACAGGGTTTCCTTACAGCAGGCAGTGCAAAAGCTGCTTTCTACAGGAGTTACTGTTCCAGTGCCTCCTCAGCTGCACACAAAGGGGTTTTACTTGAGTCTCTTTGTGGTTCCGAAGCCGGACGGCTCGGTAAGACCAATCTTGAATCTCAAATCCCTGAACCCGTATCTTTGGGAGTTCAAATTCAAGGTGGAATCTCTAAGAGCGAGGATAGTGAATCTGGTGGAGGGGGAGTTTCTGGTGTCCCTGGATATCAAGGACGCATACCTGCATATCCTAATTTGGCCCCCTCATCAGACGTTCCTCAGGTACGCGATTCTGGACCAGCATTACCAGTTTCAGGCCTTACCCTTCGGTCTCTCCACAGCCCCAAGGGTATTCACAAAGGTTATGGCGGAAATTATGCTACAACTGCGCATGAGGGGTGTACAAATAATTCTGTACCTGGACAATCTCCTGATAAAGGCGGTGTCCAGGGAACAGCTTCTGCATAGCATCGACTTGACTAACCGTTTGCTTACGGAGCATGGATGGATCTTCAATTTCCAGAAATCTCACTTGGAACCGTCTCAGAGAATTCAGTTTCTAGGTATGATCCTGGATACGGTGTCTCAGAAGTTTTACCTTCCTAGGGACAAGACCTTGACTATTCAGTCTATGGTCAGGATGGTGCTGAAACCTTGTGTGGTCTCGATTCACCTTTGTATCCACTTGCTGGGCAAGATGGTGGCCTCCTACGAGGCGATACAGTATGGCAGCTTCCATGTGCTACCGTTTCAACTGGATTTGTTGAACAAATGGTCCGGATCTCACCTGCACATGCATCAGCATATAACCCTGTCACCAAAAGCATGGATATCCCTATTATGGTGGCTAAAAGTTTCCCATCTGATGGAGGGTCGGAGTTTCAACACCCTATCCTGGACGCTGTTGACAACGGATGCCAACCTCTGAGGTTGGGGGGCTGTGACTCAAGGGGCACAGTTCCAAGGGAGGTGGTCCTTTCAGGAATCTGCTCTTCCAACCAACATCCTGGAACTCAGGGCGATTTACAGCGCTCTCATACAGGCACCATCGCTCCTTCGGAATCAGGCCATCCAGGTGCAGTCGGACAACGCCACGGCTATGGAGTACATAAACCTGCAGGGAGGAACCAGAAGCAGGGCCGCAATGCGAGAGGTGTCAAGTATACTCCTCTGGGCAGAAGCCAACCCAAGAGCCATCTCGGCCGTTTACATTCCAGGAGTGGACAACTGGGAAGCGGACTTCCTAAGCAGGCACGACCTCTATCCGGGGTAATGGGGCCTCCACCTCCAGGTGTTTCAACAACTCATTCACCAGTGGGGTTGTCCACAGATGGACCTACAGTAATGGCTTCTCGTCTCAACAAGAAGCTCCGTCGTGACTGCTCCAGAACGAAGGACCCGCAGGCGGTTGCGGTACACGCTCTGACGACGCCATGGAATTTGTACAGAACAAACAGAAAAAAGTATTCCCTGTTATGGGCACACACAGACTATTATATTCTCTTAAAGTCAAATATCCTTATGATAGATGACCAATAATATTAAAATATAACTTTTATTATCGTCATTAAAACATAGGCGAAATATTGTGCAAGTGTAATAATTGGTGTAAAAATTATAATAAAGTGAATTAAAAAGCTTTGCCACTGTGTTGTATTCTTTATTCACTGACTCTAATGGTCTTTAACAATGTTTCTATATTTGTTGCAATGTTAGTTGCCAAGTATCTTTCACTGATACAACTATATCTCAGGATAAGTCCCAGTAAGCCTCCCCCGCAAGGTGGTACTTGGAGAACTACACGTACCAGCATGCGGAGAAATAATGGGCCCGCTGGTACCTGTAGTTCTACAAAAAATATACCCAAATAAAAACAGAACACACACACCTTGAAAGTAAAACTTTCATGCACACTTACCCACTCACACATACTTACCTAGTTTTTTTTAATTCTGTTTAAATACTTCTCATACTGTACACAATGGATGGATGGATCTCACTGATCCGACCGGGCTTCATTGTGTTATGTCCAGCAGTGTTTTACTAATCACTCCCGTAAAACACTGCCCGACAATACGAATAACATCGACATCGGAAAATACGAAAAACGCAAACTCGGCAGCTTAGTAAATTAACGAAAATAATTTTAAAAAGTTGCAGAAACATACAGCCGATAAAATTCAAGTTTAAACTCCCACCAATTCGGCACAAACATGAATCTTAGTAAATAAACCCCAGGATGTTGGCTAGTTCCATATAAAATGGTGTTCCTATCCGTGTATTTTTTGTACATTGCGATATGTATTTGTCCCTCAATCAAGGAAATTTGGACATCCAAATAATTCACAGTATGCGTGCTCATGTTATAGGTGAATTTAATGGTGCTTTCCATGGCATTGATACCTTCCATCAAATTAAAAATCTTGTCTTCAGTACCCATCCAAGCAAGCAGTAGATCGTCAATATACCGCACAAAAAGGGAATTTTGTCAGCAGTACTGGGCTCACTGAAGTAGGCCTATGCAACCATATTTAGACATACACTTAGTGTATGGCATTGGTGACAGTGTGGGATACCTGTCTGTCAGCTCACTGTCTCTGCAGCTGCTCACAAGAGATTTCCTGTGCCAACGTGTTGGGGTCCAGAGCAACTGGGACCAGCTCTTTCCTTCATGTGTTGGGCAGTCACGTCATTATTCTGCAAGACTATCTGTATGGAAGAACCTCGGCGGCAGCTGCTGTTAGAGGACAGCTGAGCCGCCGCAGTGTAAGAATTATTTTATGTTAATTGCAGCGGTGCAGCCGTGAGACTGGGGGACAGACTGTTGGGGCCCCTAATGTTGGGGCCCCTGGACGACTGCCCCTGTTGCTTCTCCTATAATCCGGCCATATGTGTCGGATATCTTTTATGCTAAAAATGCATCTTAGTCGCAATGCGATGCAACTAGGACACACCTGGGGACTGCTCTGATTAATTTGATATGTGACATTTGTATATCTCTATGCAACTGAATCCCTGAAGCTGTAAATCAAGTGCTAAATTTCTGATGCAGTGGCTATGGCTTTTTCCCATTCCAAGTTTCATTGTGTTTTGTATACAGACTCAGTCGCACAGAGATATACAAATGTCACAAATCAGATTAATTAGCACAGTCTCCCGATGCATCCCAGACACATCATCTAAGATGCATTTTGAGCAAAAAACTGCCTGACGCTAGCAGAGTTGCACGGGGCCTGGTGGCACATAGTCGCGCCAGACATCTCGCGCTGCGTGGTTTAATGAGACTAGCTGCATGAGAACACATCTGTATGTCTCCTACATTATCTAGTATACTATCTTGCTAGTCTATAAACATCTGACAGATGAATATATATTAGAGAGACAGAGAGAGATCAGGCTACATCACTTTATTTTTTAGCTAATGTTTTGCATCTGCATAAACATCCTATCTACCAAAATAGTCTGCATTGATTTAAAACCAAAATGTCTTAAATTATTCATATTTTAACATTTTCATAAATTGCTAATAAATTACTGAGCAAAGCTAAATAACTTTTTCCTCTTTGTAAAATAAAACTGCATTGCTTCAGTATATTTGTTTTGTTTTCTAGTCCAAAGACCAAAATGACTTCACTACGCATGGTCGTATCTCTTCATCACCTACACATGGCCTCTACGTGTTTGTAAGAAATTTTGTCTGCAGAATAGGGGAAGATGCTGAACTTTTTATGTCGTTGTATGACCCTCAGAAACAAACAATTATAAGGTAGGAGTAATATTTTAATTGACAGCTATTTTTATATATCCACTAGTAAATATCTTCCAACAGCTATTTTTCTTTTCGTGCAACACATGACAGATACTAGCAGAGACACTAGCCTCTCTAGGGAGGAGTACTATTCTTTGTGATGGGCTGCGTTGCTCATTTTGGCCTTGAATTAGATGCAGTTCCAGTGTGGACACAAGTAGTCAATGTTTTACCTACTTCACCTGCGTCCTGCGCGAACATTTTTGTGACTATCACTTCTAATTGAATCGCCTCCTGTGGCCGGAGAGCCCCAGCCACGAGGCAAATGGCGCCGGGCACTAGGGGTTAACCCCTTCAGTGCCGCAGGCGGCCATTTGCCTCATGGCTGGGGCTCTCCGGCCACACTCCCCCCCCCCCATTCAAGCGGGTCAACCAGGGACCCATGTCCCAACGATTTGGGTCCTGGTCCCGCAGTCCGTTGGGGTGAAGGGGACGCTACCTGGGGGGTGTAGGCTCTGGCCTAGACAGTTCATCCATAGTGTAGTGGGCCTCTCTTCGTGGGTGCACAATGTTCAAATAGTCCACCTGAAGTCCAAGTTCAAGGCTCCACCACAAAAGTCTGTCCAATTCCCCCAAGGTCGGTTGCAGCCACCTAACAGGTAGGTGGTAAGTCACCACGGTGGGGGGCCGGTTACAAACAAGTGCCACCCACGGTGTCCCAACTGTGGCATACCCCACCTCCCACAATAGCAGTTTTCTGCTCAAACAGGCCACAGGGTGCTCCTGCCCATATGGCTCTTTCTGGCTCGGTACTGCTCCCAGTCCGTGCAGTGGCGCAATAGTTCGTAACACACAGTCCTGGTCAAGAATGTGCGCCATCAGCACTGGAGCGGGTACCCGAGCCTCCTTCAATGACTGGAATGCCAACTCGCAAGCGGGTGCAAAGTCCACTGACTTGGGAATGCCCTTCCTAGCCATCTCTGTCAAGGGGTTCACTACAGGACTAAAGTCAATGACAACATGTCCGTAGGGCCTTACAGGTTCTAAGGTCAGTACCGGTCTGGGTGATGTGGGTCGGGGACAGCCTCTGGTTGCCTCCACCCCCTCTGGGTTGGGCCTACCCCTGTCTCCTCCCACATGGTGCCCCAGGCACTGCACCTCCGTCATACCTATCTGGCAACTGTCTGCCCTAACTGTCAGACCTGCCCTCCAATCCTCTTCTGTCGACCTATGACTCGGGAAACCTACCCTGTCACCTAGGCCTACTCTTTCCTCCTCGTCCGCTACCTGTGCCGCAGTGATGGCGGCCAGACCACCAGCCTCTGGATCCTGTGTGGCAACCACTACAGTGAGGCTGCGTGTCTTCCCCGATCTACTGCGCACAGGCAGGGGACCTGCTATGTCCACAGCAACTTGCTGCAAGGGTTCTCCTATGGGCAGAGGCCCAGAGACAACACAACCGCGGGAGTGCCCCGGCTGCCAACGCATGGCACCAGCCTTACAGTTGGTCTGGGCGTCATCCGACATTCCAGACCAGGGTAAGCTCTGTGTCAGGCACTTCAGGGTACGGTCTGTCTCCGGGTTACTGTCCAAAGGGGTTTCGCTGGCAACCGACACCGGTTGCGCAGGAAAGTTCCCTGAGGGGACCAGTTGGACACATTCCCTATCTGGTCTATCCCCTCCCACTTTCCTGGCTACCCTGTACCATAACCCTTCCCGCCAGGTCAAACTTCCCGCCCCAACCCGGTCAAGGCCGCTGCCAGAGTGGCGCCTCATGCCTTTCGGGGATGGGTCGGAGAGTTGAACCTCCCTAAACTCCTGCCTGTGGCCCTCAATCTCTCCTAAATTGGGACACTCTACAGGGGGATCTAGGTGGGGACTACTAGGGTCAGTCTGGTAGGGGTCAGTCATGGAAAAATCAGTGTGGTTTCTCATACTCACCGCCGGAGTTGGCAAACCACTTGGGTCAGGAGCATCATTGGGCACCCCCACAGGATCAAACGAGCTGGAACCGACATCCTCTGCGTTGCTAATGGACGTGGGCATACCAGAGGCAAAAGGCATGCGGGGTAGATGTGCTGATCTAGCCGCTGTAATCTTTTCCTCTGGGCTGGTTGATGCTGTGGTTGGCTGTGCTGGCAGTTGTCTAGCAGCTGTAGTCTTTTCCTCTGGGCTGGGCGGTGCTGGAGTAGCTGATGTCAATGGTGGTTTTGGAACTTGACTCCGGGGAATGGCGCCAACAAACATAGTGACGATCCCACCACCCAGATCATTTCCTAGGACCACATCAGTTGGGAGACCATCCATGACGGCAACTTCTCGCAACTCGGGTCCAGCTCCCCAGTCCAGGTAGACTCTTGCCATGGGAACCGCTTTTTCTGTTCCTTCTGCCAGGGTGATCGTGGCAGTGCGACCCTGCAATACTGCAGCAGGATCTATAAGGTGGGGGCTCACCACAGTGATTGAGGCCCCAGAGTCTCTTAGGCCTTCTCCCTGCAGGGGTCCCACGTGGACTGGCTGCAGGTGCCTCCACAGGTTGTGTAGGGGCTGTTTGGCCATGCAGGTGACTCTCTCCGCAGAGTGCACCTGTCTCTCGCCACACTCCATCGGACTGACTGGAGGGGGAACAGTCTCTGTAGGCTCATCTCCTCTCGTCAAACAAGCGATCCGGGCTCCAGCACTCGGATTTGGGGCACGAGTCTGGGGTGCTTGGGATGCAGGACAGTTCATCCTCAGATGTCCGATTTTCCCACAGCCGTAGCACTTCTTCTCCAGTCGTGGCACCGATGATCTCTGATCAGTTGCAGGGACGCTGCGGTGCGGTTGCTGGCCAAGAGCACCCGGGTTGGAAGATGCTTGTCTTTGGGGGTGATGAGTTGAAGAGGGGGGTCCCCCTGGTGGTACAGTCTTTTGGAGCTGGCTGCTCGCTGGGCGCTTCTGGCCCCGTGGCCGAATTGCCACATATTTGTCGGCTAATTGGGCAGCCATTTTTAAGCTGGGTGGCTCCCGATCTAGCACCCACTCCTTCACTTCTTGGGCGCACCTGCGGTAGAACTGCTCCCTGCAGATCAGGTCGATCAGTGCGTCCCATGTAGTGGCTTCCGAATCCTTCACCCACTTCACCACGTACTGCCGCAGCTGGGTGGCGAACTGCTCATGGGTGTTGCTAGGATTCTTAGGCAAGTCTCTGAATTTCTTCCTCGGGAGTGATGAAGAATCGCTGGAGGAGGGCCTTCTCGACTTCGTCATAGTTCCCACAGTCCTCCGTCGCCACTCCTCGATAGGCCTCCAAGGCCTCTCCATGCAGAGTGGGCACAAGGTGTCTCACCCACTCTGACTTGGGTAGATCGTGTAGTTTACAAGTCCTTTCAAAAACTTGCAAATGTCCATCAATGTCCCCATCACTGTCTGCAAACTTGGCAAACTGAGTACGTCCTGATCTGTGTACAACAGCTGACAACGGCTCCCGGGGTACCACGGCCTGTGGTGCCCGCTCATCACGCCACATCTGGATGATGATCAAGCGCTCTTGCTCCGTTGCCCTTTCCCCCAATTCCGCTAGCCGATCTGCTAGGGTATCCGGGCCGCCCCCCCTGGGACGTTGGGATCCTGGCCCTGCTAGGGATTGCTGGGAAACATTGCTGCTGTGAGAGAGGGCGGGGCTGGTGGTTCTCTTCGGTTCCTTACGAAGGTCCACTGGTGGGCCGTCCTCTGCGATGCTGACGCCGTCAGTGCTTCTCACCTCCGCCCGATGAGACTCCTCCCAGCTCCTGAGCGCCGCCTGCATGACGCTCCTGGACACGTTGGAAGGGATATCCACACCCTTCCCCTGGCATACTATCTCCAGATCCTCCTTGGACATTCCGCTGAATTCCGCCATCTTGTGCGTTCTCCTGCGCTGCAGTTACTCCTCTCCTGAGTAACTCGGCTTCTCCAATCAGGTGATGAAAAGCCGCCTGGGATTATCCCACCGCTGCCACCAATTTCTGTGACAGGACGATACCGTACGGAAGCACTCGCAGCTTCCGCGTCCCGTTGACTGCGCACAGAATGGAAGGTCAAGCCGCACGAGGCCTGACCACATAGGGGATTCCCGCTTACCGTCAGTAACCGCCTGTTACTGACTCCACCCACTGCGCTGTGGGCGGGTTCTTGCTGCCACCACCAAACTCCTAACCTGCCGTGGCGTTTGGAACCACGGTTCTGCACTGCCTTACCACACCTGTGTGGTGTTGACGAATCCCCTCTAGCCACTTGCTAGGCCTCTACCGGTAGCTGGCGGAAGGCGGAGCTTGGAGACGTCAGGTGCTTCCCTGGACAGCCGGAGAACGGGGCTAGGTTTGGCCTAACCCTGTAGGTCACAAGATGAAGCAGTCTTCTTGAGGCAAAGGTGTTTATTGCTCAAATAACCTTTAAAAAGGCTCCTCCCTATTGCTAGGGGCAACAGCATACAATTAAGATGTTTCAGCAGAAGAAGATGTTACAATACACAATCCTATGGGCCAACTGCCCTTCTTTTATCCCTCTCCAAGACCCCTTACCACAGGGGGTAAGCCCGCCCTGTGGTGTACAACCAATCAATGTTTACCCATGAGCTGTGCATGCTCTGGTCTCATGCACACCTTTACATTGTTCCCTATGGACAGTGGGGAGTGGTCGGTCTCCTTTGACCCTCCTATCTTGGAGATTCAGGATACTCCCACGGTGCCGTTCAGTCTGGCTGGGGGGAAGTTTTTCCCTCCTAAACTGACTTCCAGAAACCTGCCCGGGACCCCTCTCACTGCCTGCAGCCTGGATTTGGGCTCCAGAGCTGGGCAGCCTGGCTCCCCGGCCCAGGTTTCTTGGCACTACGGCTGATCTCCATGGAGCTCCAAGAAACCACTCAGCTTGTTTTATAGCTAAGCTGCTTCTCTTTCTCCCTGTACCCTTTGGAACTGTGAGGCTGGATGGGAAAACATTCCGTTTTTGGGGAAAGGGTCTGGGAGAATCCATCAGCCTGCACAGCTATGGATTCCCCGCTCCTGGGACACACAATCAAGTAAGTGCACTTTCTCTTTAAATATATTACATTTAAAATCCCACTGTACATTGCTGAGCCTGTGCCTTGCACAGACTCTACATACTCAGGCACTGCAGTGCCTTCCCTAGCCCTGCAGCCTGGCTGCTAGGGCTCTCCCTCTCAGTGCTGGAAGTATGGGGCTGGCTTCCCCCATCCTCCAGCCTGCCTTCCTGCCTCTGGGGTTCCAGGGAGCTGGCTCTCCCTGTCCCCCCAGTGTGGCACTACTTTTGTGGCCCCGCCGCACGCAGCGGCGCACCCCCCTGTACCGAAGTCCGGCGGCCCGGGACACTTGTCCCGGCCGCCGTGACCCTGGCTTGTTTCAGCGCTGAGGCGCCGGGAGCGTAGCTCCCGGACCCCAGTGCTTCACCATCCTGCTCGGCAGCCTAATTTGCCCACGCCGCTAGGGAGCCGGCTAGCCCGGTCCCCCACGAGCGGCGCCTGTCTTGTGGCCTCGCTGCAGCGTCCGGCGGGGAGCCGGGCTGCAGCGCACCCCCCTCGCCGGCTAGCAGCCCGGGACGTCCGTCCCGGCTGCTGCGGCTGGCCACCTGTGCTGGGCTGAGGCGCTGGGAGCAGAGCTCCCGGCCCCCAGCGGCGGCTCTCACAGAGAGCACTGCAGCGGGAGCCGAGCTCCCAGCCGCAGCGCTCACCCTTCTCCCCGGCGCGCACACTCCAGTGCGCCCGGGGCTACACTGACCGCTGCCGGGAGCGGAGCTCCCGGACTCCGGCGGTCAGCGGCTGCCTCCTCTCCCCCGGCGCGCACACACTGCTGAGCGCGCCGGGGGGCTGTCCTCCCTGCCGTGGTCTCCGGAGAGGTCCGGGACCACGGCACAGTTTAAAATTACAATTTAAACATATTTTTACAAACACGGCGCCTAGCGCCCAACACAATTCAAATTTGGCGCCAAGCGCCCCTTTGTCTTTAAAAATGGCGCCGGGCACTAGGGGTTAACCCCTTCAGTGCCGCAGGCGGCCATTTGCCTCGTGGCTGGGGCTCTCCGGCCACACCTCCCTAGGGGCAGTTTGGTGAATTTGTTTGGAGGTGGAGGTCACAAGTAGGGATCCCAGTGCTCTGCTGCATCTGGAACACAACCAGAGTCGGACTGGCCCACAGGGGGACAGGAGAAACCACCGGTAGGCCCCACTACCTGTGGGCCCTCCTCCTCCTCTAGGGATCAGGTTCCAGTCTCTATCCTAGTGCACATGAATTATGCATTAAACATATGTTACATTATACTTCATAAGAACATGGTTTATTATATATTTACCAAGGGGCACAGAACATGTACTCTGTAATGGTTAGCCAAACCTCTGTGGTGGCTGTCCACACCCGTAAGCATGGGCCCCTACAACAGCATCCCTCCGGTGGGCCCTTCATTCTCCAGTCCGACACTGAACACAACTACCACTGACCATGCTGTAACTTGTTTAAGATAAAGTTGAATGCTTCTAAAGGAACCTACTGAAAGTTTGATTTTTTTGAAAGTAGCTTTCATAACTTATTCTGACAGATAAAAAAGAAACATCCAACATAAAGTAAAAGACAGAAAGATGAAAGATTGTGATAAAAATATCCCACATGTTCTCCTTTGCTATGTTACACGGTTACAGAAGATACATGGGGAGCATGAGGTAAAGTCAGTGAGGGACACTGAAACTAAGGGGGTCATTCCGAGTTGTTCGCTCGTTGACGATTTTCGCAATGGAGCGATTAAGGCAAAAATGCGCATGCGCATGGTACGCAGTGCACATGCGGTAAGTATTTTAGCACAAACTTTGTAGTTTTACTCACGTCCGAATGAAGAATTTTCATCGTTGAAGTGATCGGAGTGTGATTGACAGGAAGTGGGTGTGTCTGGGCGGAAACTGGCCGTTTTCTGGGAGTGTGCGGAAAAACGCAGGCGTGCCAGGAAAAAACGTGGGAGTGTCTGGATTAACGGGGGAGTGGCTGGCCGAACGCAGGGCGTGTTTGTGACGTCAAACCAGGAACGAAACGGCCTGAGCTGATCGCAATGTAGGAGTAAGTCTGGAGCTACTCAGAAACTGCTAAGAAATTTCTATTCGCAATTCTGCTAATCTTTCGTTCGCAATTCTGCTAAGCTAAGATACACTCCCAGAGGGCGGTGGCCTAGCGTGTGCAATGCTGCTAAAATCTGCTAGCGAGCGAACAACTCGAAATGACCCCCTAAGTCCGAAAAAACAATTAATAAAAATTTGATATTTACTTCAGCTATTAAAATGTCACACTATGTGGTAAATTTACTAAAGCTTCTAAAAATGAAATGTGGTGATGTTGCCCATAGCAACCAATCAGATTCTGTCTATCATTTCTCTGTTGCATCCTAGAAAATTATAGAATCTGATTTGAGTTTTTCAAAAATGGGTGGAGTGTGTACGGTGGGGGACCCTCTGGACTCAGGGGCCCTTGTGCACCGCACACACGGCATCCATTATAGATATGCCAGTGCTGAAGTCTCCTGTCATGTGATGGCTGTGCTTGTTCTCCTGCCGAGTACCTCACTTATGCAGCAGGAAAGTAAAACTGTCCTTCACTGCTCCTTATATTTGATGCTCTCCTACAAGGGCAAATGTAAATCGGCGCAGCCACTGATGTGAGCTGGCTACGCCGTGCAGAGCCATAACTAGACATTTAGGTGCCCTGGGATAAAGGGAACTCTGTCTGATCCCCTTTACCACTATTAGAAGCCTTCAGTGGGAACATTGCTACCTCACAGTAAAAATTAGCATGGAAGTACACTTACAGTAGAACCGACCAGATTTGAAATTCTGCCTTCAGGTCTTTTAAACAGAAGGATATGCCAGGTATCACAACTGTTACATTGCAGGATTCCTATGACTACGTAAGTCTGGCTGCTGCGTGTTTAATGACAATAGCACCAGCGTGCACAGTGAATGGAGTCACACAGTCCTTTTGCTCAGCCGCTCCGCAGCCATTGCATGTGCTCTCTAGCCACACCACTCATCAAGGCTCAGGAGAGACGACGTACAGCTACTCTTGTAACAGAGCTCTGCTTTCACAGAACATCTCTTTTTGGCCAGAGCACTACCGCCCACTTTAATAACTGAAGGTGGGTAGTCGGGGACCACTGGGCGGGCCATATAAGTGCAACACAGCTGCATTTCAAACATGTGGGCAGTGCACAAATTAGTTACGGTCCAGGGCAGCAGCCATGATGGGGACGGGGCTCTCAGGCAGCCGAACTTCTTAATTAAAAAAAGATATGCAAACGGACCGTGTTTGACAGTAGGCACTGGGTGCCCCAAAGAGATAATCCAGCTCTGTTCCCCATAACAGTTGCATTCCTTTCATTTATTTCTCTTGTATTTATTAAATATACAGCATATGATAACAATAGCATCATATTTGAAACCCTACAGCAATAATAATTAGTGGTTAGACATACTGTATCTATTCACATAAAGTAATTATTCACGTGCAGCTTCCCTGCTTAGGAACCTGGATTATTGGGAGAAAAGGCCGCCATCTTCAGGACAAATTAAATTGATGTTTGAAAGGAAACCAAAGTTTCCAGCATTGTCATCATCTTCAGATCAGCTTTTATTTAGTTTTTTTCCATAATTCTGTTGTTTTCATAAGGCAAGTGTGATCTTGAGGTTCTGTAAGTGACAGGTTAGCTGCATGGACTGAAATCGTGAGTCACAGGGTATTTGAGCCACAGGAGCTTTCAGGGAGAGAAGGACTGAAGTTAGCGTTCTGCACCTCAGTCATCAGAATGTATTCCCACAACATCTATTTTTAAGGACAGTATCATCAAAGAGCAATTTTACTGTGTAAGCTTGGTTATTATTCTACTTTCGATATCATTAGATTAAAAATAAATATTAGCTGTACTGTATTGCTTTGCTATGACAAACCTACTTTGTGTATTTTGCTTATTATGTATTTATTGCCTGTAGGTGTCTAGTAATGTGAGAACGATTTTTTCTTTTTATAAATAAAGCAGACAGTAAGTTGCTTTTGCTTGACAATGCCAGCGGCAATCAATGCTTCTACTGAATGTACTTTGCAATTTGATTAATTCTCAGATCTGATATAAGAAAGCACATTAAACTTGGCGCTGTGACACATAAGTTGTCTATCAGAAAGTTCTTTTTAATGGTTGCATAGAGGTCAGTAATTGCTTCCTGTCAGTGATGTAGCTAATGCTTGCTCTTGGATTTAGCTGTAATGGGAGCAAGTATGCTACATAAGTGCAGCTTACTGCAAAATTAAAAAATGTTTTCACTTTACTTGAGTATGACAGTCTCTTGGCTCCCTTACTTTTTCAGCACAGTTACTGAAACATAACCTAGAGTACAAATGACATTGGATATACAAGCTGACAGTAGAAACCATTAGCAGGAAAAAAATGCATTGTTGTTCTATTGAGTTTATTTAGAGTTTGTTTAGCAGTGCAATATCTTCAGTATTGTAACAACTAAAGCAGCAGATTTAATGGCTCCCTAATGAGTAAAGTGTCACGCTTGGCCGGGTTCTACCTTCCTTGGCAGAGGTAGCATGAACTGTTGTAGAGTGAAGTTTCCAAACTCAGCTTGCCAAACCCATTTAGTTTCTTTTATTGAGCTTTGTATTTCTTTGGTGTTAACATAAAAAGTAAAAACAAACAAACCCCAAAACAATATGATATTAATTTAGACATGATTTCAGAACAGTAGTAGTACAGATGTGTCCTCATACATCTGTCATCAATACACCATGAAGCAGGAGATGCCTGGCGCGAGTCAGCTCCTGGGCAGCTCTGCTAACGTTGGACGTTTGTTTCCCCCGAAAATGCATCTTATTCACACCGCTATGTGAATAGGGCGCACAAGAATCTTACGTTGATTAAAATTATATGTTGCATGCCTAAATTCTGTGTGCGTCTGCAGCTGTATCTGTATATGAAATGCTATGTTACAGTGATTTCCAGGAAAACAGTGTAACGTAGCATTTCGTGTGCAGATACAGCCACGGTCACACACATAATATAGACATGCTGCATATCATTTTATCAGCATAAGCTGCTTGTGCATCCTATTCGCATAGCAATGCGACTTAGACACATTTAAGCGGAAAAAATTGTGAATAAAGTTTCTTGGCACCGCCAAGTCACGCCACGGCATGGCATAACTAGAAGGGCTGTTTAACTTGACTGCAACAAGTATCTAGGAGGACACATCTGTATAACCCAAGGAGCCCACTGTCAGGCAGACACGGACTCACGTCCCCATTAGTTCAGCCTCTGTATAATTTTGTTTGCCTACTTATTGTCACCTAAGAAAATTGATTTTAAAGTTTTTTTTTACCAAGTTCTTCTTTGAAGTGATGTATTATTTGTGTGGAATTAAAATATCTACATGTCCCTGGCTCTATATCTATGAGAATGAGTCTGGCAAAAACAGCATGCCCCTCTTCTGACGCTCCCGTCCAGTATACAGATGGAGCCGCACTCATAAAGTCACGCCGGGAGCGCACAGAGGCGCTCCCATTCTAGTGAATGGGGCGCATGCTCGTCATGGATGCGCCTGCACCCCAGACGCGGCGACAGGGGACGCGCCCAGGCATAGACGGAGTCACAATTGGCTCCATCTGTACTGGAACTGCTGATGTGGTCATTTTGTTAAATACCATGGCACCTACAGTTAGGGAGCTGGGAAGAGCCACACAATTTTTTATTGTGGTCCTGATACCGTTTTTGGCCTTTTTTTTTGTGTGTGTCACTTCCCCTTTGTAGCTTCTTCTTTTATATTATTATGTTATAAACATTAGTACAGTATTTAGACATTTTTTTTCTTTTTACACAGTACATGGAAGTTTAATTGCAGGTGGTGTGTCAAGGGGCCTAATTCTCTCTGCACATGTTACATCTGCCCCCCCTGCAGTGCACATGGTTTTGCCCATTAGCTAACAAATTTGCTGCTGTAATCAGATCTGAATTAGGCCCAAAATGTTCTTTTCTGTCATTTCATTAAAAATGTTGCCCTTTTAATTGACTCTCTTTTTAGCACATAGTGGAGTGGGCTTAATATTCATCATTTCAGGTAGGAGGACAGCTTGTTTGACTGCAGATATCTCAAGTTTCTGAAATAGTTTTCTTAGCTTTGAATGGGATTAAAAGAGAGACCCACCTTTCAGGAGGTACTGGGGACTTGGGGATCAGAGTTCAGGATCCACCAATGAAAATATAATACTGCATATAAGGCGTGTGGAGCTGAAGCAGGGACCAGCTGCTTGAAGGCTGATATCTCTGGTTCTGAGCATAGCAGAGACAAGGTGCAAGTGTCCACCAAAAGGGGAGAGTCCCATCTTTTGGAGTATACCCTCAGAAAAACTCTAAAGTCAGACAAAACCCGAGATATCTGGCTAGGAACAGCAATTAACAGGCTTGGATGCGGACCACTGCTTTAAAGTCAAATATCTCCGGTTCCCCAGGGCCGACTTTCAAAAATCTGGTACCCCTGGAAAGAGGGGACCCTCAGCTATCAGCCCTTATAATCATGAGGCCCTTGGGCAAGTGCCCATTGAGTCCATATGAAAAGACTGCCTGAATACAGTGACGCACAGCAACAAAATTCAACAAGTCTTTTATAGTTGAACTTGAAACACATCAATTTATTTAAAAAAGGTTAAAAAAAAATATACATGAAAACATTAATATACTGCATGCATAAGAATTTGGGCCTGATTCAGATTTGTACACAAACCTTATGTACAAATCCAACATTTGTGGATCTGCCAGGCGCAAGACCCGTTCTGCACATGTACAGAATGGGTCTTGCAACATCGCTTGCAGCCTCCTCTTAGCTGCAGTATGACTGACAGGGTGTGGTTCATCAAATCGACAGTGTCTAGGTCGACAATGTTTAGGTCGACCAATATAGGTCGACAGTCACTAGGTCGACATGGATTGAAGGTCGACAGGGTTTCTAGGTCGACATGTGCTAGGTCGACAGGTCTAAAGGTCGACATGAGGATTTTTTTTTTTGTTGTTGTTGTTTTCTTCGTAGAGTGACCGGGATCCCAAATTAGTGCACCGCGTCCCCACGCATGGCTCGCTTCGCTCGCCATGCTTCGGGCATGGTGCCTTCGCTTCGCTCGGCACACTTTACCGTTCCAATCGTAGTCCACGTGGATCGTTAAGTATGAAAAAAAAAATGTGAAAAACTCATGTCGACCTGTCGACCTAGCACATGTCGACCTAGAAACCCTGTCGACCTTCCATCCATGTCGACCTAGTGACTGTCGACCTATAGTGGTCGACCTAAACATTGTCGACCTAGACACTGTCGATCTTCAGACCGGATCCCGACTGACATACTGAGGTGTTTGGGGGCAGAGCGGGGTCGTCAGCTGGCGCTGTTCTTCGCCTCTGTTTTGTAGGCATCAGCCATAGACTTCCTGGACCCGGCTGTAAAGATCACACGGTCAGTCTGTATAAGCTTCAGATGTATTGCAGGCCCCAAGGCAAAAGTTTGTAAGGGCCCCTATGTACCACCCAAATGTGAAAAATGTATATAACCCATGTAACTGTGATGGGGAAGGTGGGCCCCTGACAGCTCTGGGCCCCATAGCAGCTGCACTCCCTGCACCTATTGAAGCTACGCCCTTGATTGTAACTAATTCTTATGTATGTATTAAATAAATGTTTTTGAGGTATATATTTTTTACAATTGAATATATTGACTCCAACAGACTTGTTGAAATTTGAGGTTTGCTTCCTTGTGTTCCCTAAATATATCCCCCCTTTTGTCATAAACAGAATAACTTTTATTTCCACAACACTTTTTTTTCCAGTAAAATCTTTTTTAAATGATGCCATTAAATAGAAGTGAATCACACCATTATCTATAGAATTTTTCAACCAGTATTTTCTGAGGGGTTGAAGATAAAAGATACTAAATACAATATAACTATATAGGGCCTTATTCAGGTTTGTTAGCAAACCAAAAAAGTTAGCAATTAGGCAAATCCAGGGATGAACTGTGCCTCTGTTTTCGGCCCGGGCATTTGTGAACGTGCGCGCATGCCAAAGGTGCGAGTACCCGTCACGGGGGGCTCGCCATCACAATGTACAGGGGCATGCCGCGAGTCAAGGGGGCGTGGACTTGTAGGCACGCCCCCATTTCTATTGCAACGCTTGCTGGTGGCATGGAGACCGGAGGGGGAGGGGGGGGGCGGTGGCTGCCAGATGGGCAAGTCCGGCCCTGGGCAAATCCATGCTGCACTGCAGGTGGTGCAGATGTAACATGTGCAGAGAGAGTTTACAATGACCAGCATCCGATCCGATTCCTCATAAGGTTTCTCTTCAATCCCCCCATGAGCCTCAGCTATACGATTTGAAGTTGTATGTGCATACGATGAAGCATACAATCTATCAATCAATTGTGTGCCTCACAAAAAGCAAGTGATCACCTGGAAGGAAGTGCCACTAAATGATGCTGATCGTATACGATGCATTGTATGTGCATAAAACAAGGTACAAAGTGAATACGATTACGGCGGATAATATGGGCTACACGAATGATCATTTGATGCGACATTCGACCAATGGGGACGCGCATCGCATCGTAAGCCTACCAAAAGCACATACGATGTGCACACAATGCGTCATACGATACGTTGAAATCTTACGTTCGGATCCAATATCGTCTTAATGTATGGTATGACCAGCATTAGGTTTGGGTGGGGTGAGTTCAAACTGAAATCTAAATTGCAGTGTAAAAATTAAGCAGACAGTATTTACCTTGCACAGAAACAACACACCCCACCCAAGTCTAAATCTCTCTTCACATGCTACATCCGCCCCACCTGCAGCGCAACATGGTTTTGCCCAATTGCTATCTATTTTGTTTTGCTAATAACTCTGAATACCCCCATAATGTGAAGAAATTGTAAATATCTTATTTGTTCTGGCTATTGTAGGTGATGTTCTCTCTTTGTGTGAGCTCTTAGATACACAAAGTCATGATGTCAGCTCTTATATACTCCTCTCAGCAGTTTATGGAAGACTTTTCCATTCTCTTTTCTGGCAGCAATACATTTATCCAACATACTATTATGTTGTCACATAAAGGCTACAACAATTTTCTGTATCAGACATTTTGAGCGCTTATGAAACTGACAAACACTGAATGTTACCTTTTATTTTATAGTAAATGATACTGTGCAATTTACGCAACTACATCTACAGTAGCTGTAGATTTTACCAGAATGTTATTGTGAGAAACATGACAATACTGCTAAAGTTACAAGTGAAATTAAATAAAATACATTTTTACAGATTTTGTTTATTATATTGGGGTGTATTCAATTCTAGTCGAAACTGCCGTCTTGTCGAAAAGACGGCAGTTTCCGACTATTTTAGGTCGGAAGGGGTTCTGACTTATTCAATGGGGCTTCATTTTTTCCGACAAGACGGGAATACCGGACTTGTCGGAAACCATGAGGATCGGTGGATTAGCCGCGGATTCACGTCCTTTTGTCGGAAACACGGTCAAATCCGACAGGTTTGGGCCCTGCTTCCGACAATCTCAATACAACTTTAAAAAAAGTCAGATTGGGGAGATGAGACGGGGAGCGGGGACATAAGCGTGAGTCGGAGCCGAGACCTTGCTCGCTGGAGCCGGGTGGACACGTAAGCTGGAGCTGGGACCTCGCTTGCTGGAGCCAGGTGGATGCGTGAGCCAGAGCTGGGACCTCACTCACTGGATTCGGGTGAACGCATGAGCCGGAGCCGGGACCTCGCTTGCTGGAGCCGGGTGGACGTGTGAGCCGGATCCGGAACCTCGCTTGCTGGAGCCGGGTGGACGCGTGAGGTCTGGCGGCTGCGCCCCATCCAGCCATGTCTTTACCGGAAGGTCACCTGTGTCCTTTCAGTCAAATGTCAACCCAACTTTAAAAAGGTTGGATTGGCATTGTCGGGAATGGCCAAATCCTGTTGGATTTGGCCGTTCATTGAATACTGCTTTGTCGGATCCTTTCCGACAATACTTGTCAGAAAGGATCCGACAAAAATTGAATATACCCCATTATGTTATGTGGCACTTTGTATGATATTCAGACCACATGATTGTATTGTTGCAGTCTATTTGGAGATTTGTTTTGAAAGTTTTTTTTTTCCTCTTTCTGTTCTATTGTTCAATTTTAGATGAGGATGAAATTGATTTTTTTTTTGATTGGATAGAGCAATTATTTATAACCAATCATATGTTTGTTTTACTATAGATGGAGATTACTAAACAAAATATATCCCATTGATTTCTCTGTATACTATTTTTCCACCCACTTATGCAGTACCAGCTGGAATATGTAGCGTAGGAATATGCATAACATTTATCGTTATAGCAATTATCATCATTTAAGGAGACACTTAAATATATACAGTAGATCTATGTATGGTATGTTTCCCAGCCATTGCATTAGTGGTGTTGTTTTAGTGGGTGTGGTATGGAGGGTCGTCAGTAACTAGGTCGACCATGATTGGTAGACAGTTACTAGGTCGACAGGGATGCTAGGTCGACAGGGTCTGTAGGTCGAAATGGTCTAGGTCGACAGATCAAAAGGTCGACATGGGCTTTATATGTTTTTGGTGTCGTTTTCTCAGTACAGTGACTGGGAACCCCAATTAGTGCACCGCGTCCCCTCGAATGGCTCGCTTCGCTTGCCATGCTTCGGGCAAGGTGCCTCGCTGCGCTCGCCACAGGTTACTATTCCGAATCATAGTCCGCGTGGATCGTTAATTATGAAAAAGTTCTAAAAAAGAAAATAAATTGAAAAACTCATGTCGACCTTTTGACCTGTCGACCTAGAGACCCTGTCGACCTAGAATCCCTGTCGACCTAGTTACTGTTGACCAATAGTGGTCGACCTAGACACTGTCAACCTAGATACTGTTGACTTAGAGACTGGATACTGTTTTAGTACCCTTGGCAGAAGCTGCAATCTCCAAATACAAGTGGCAGATGTTTAAACTACTTTCTCTGACGTCCTAGTGGATGCTGGGAACTCCGTAAGGACCATGGGGAATAGACGGGCTCCGCAAAAAGATTAGGTACTATCTGGTGTGCACTGGCTCCTCCCTCTATGCCCCTCCTCCAGACCTCAGTTAGAATCTGTGCCCGGCCAGAGCTGGGTGCTCCTAGTGGGCTCTCCTGAGCTTACTGGTAAAGAAAGTATTTATTAGGTTTTTTATTTTCAGTGAGCTTCTGCTGGCAACAGACTCACTGCTACGTGGGACTAAGGGGAGAGAAGCAAACCTACCTGCTTGCAGCTAGCTTGTTCTTCTTAGGCTACTGGACACCATTAGCTCCAGAGGGTTCGAACACAGGCACCTGTCCTCGATCGTCCGTTCCCGGAGCCGCGCCGCCGTCCCCCTCGCAGAGCCAGAAGAACAGAAGCTTGAAGACGATGAAATCGGCGGCAGAAGACTCCTGTCTTCATTTAAGGCAGCGCACAGCACCGCAGCTGTGCGCCATTGCTCCCAGCACACTTACACACTCCGGTCACTGTAGGGTGCAGGGCGCTGGGGGGGCGCCCTGGGCAGCAATTGAAGTATCTTTTGGCAATAAAAATACATATATACAGTCTGGCACTGTATATATGTAAAAAACCCCGCCATTTTTTTACACAGAAAGCGGGACAGAAGCCCGCCACTGAGGGGGCGGGGCCTTCTTCCTCAGCACACCAGCGCCATTTTTTCTTCACAGCTCCGCTGGAAGCAGCTCCCCAGGCTCTCCCCTGCAGTATCCAGGTACAAGAAGGGTAAAAAAGAGAGGGGGGGCACATAAATTTAGGCGCAAATAAAACATATAAGATGGGTAATCACTTATTATAAGTGAAAATCCCTGTATTATATAGCGCTGTGGTGTGTGCTGGCATACTCTCTCTCTGTCTCCCCAAAGGACTTTGTGGGGTCCTGTCCTCAGTCTGAGCATTCCCTGTGTGTGTGCGGTGTGTTGGTACGGCTGTGTCGACATGTTTGATGAGGAGGGTTACGTGGAGGCGGAGCAAGGGCAGATAAGTGTGGTGTCGCCCCCGTCGGGGCCGACACCTGATTGGATGGATATGTGGAAGGTCTTAAACGACAATGTCAACTCCTTACATAAAAGGTTTGATGACGCTGCAGCCTTGGGACAGCCGGGGTCTCAGCCCGCGCCTGCCCAGGCGACTCAGAAACCGTCAGGGGCTCATAAACGCCCTCTATCTCAGATGGTTGACACAGATGTCGACACGGAGTCCGACTCCGGTGTCGACGATGATGAGGCACATTTACGGTCTAAAATGACCAAGGCCATCCGATACATGATTATTGCAATGAAAGATGTATTACACATTTCTGAGATTAACCCTGTTAATACCAAGAGGGTTTATATGTTTGGGGAGAAAAAGCAGCCAGTGACTTTTCCCCCATCTGATGAATTAAATGAATTATGTGAAGAAGCGTGGAGTTCCCCTGATAAGAAACTAGTGATTTCTAAGAGGTTACTGATGGCGTACCCTTTCCCGCCAACGGACAGGTTACGTTGGGAAACATCCCCTAGGGTGGACAAGGCGCTGACACGCTTATCTAAAAAGGTGGCCCTGCCGTCTCAGGATACGGCTGCCCTTAAGGAGCCTGCGGATAGAAAGCAGGAAGCTATCCTGAAGTCAGTGTACACACACTCTGGTACTCTACTGAGACCTGCTATTGCTTCAGCCTGGATGTGTAGTGCTGTAGCAGCATGGACAGATACTCTGTCAGACGACATAGATTCCCTCGACAGGGATACTGTTTTGCTAACCCTGGGCCATCTAAAAGACGTCGTCTTATATATGCCGGATGCTCAGAGGGACATTTGCCTGCTGGGCTCTAGAATTAATGCTATGTCCATTTCTGCCAGGAGGGTCTTATGGACTCGGCAATGGACAGGAGATGCTGATTCTAAAAAACACATGGAGGTTTTGCCTTATAAGGGTGAGGAATTGTTTGGGGACGGTCTATCGGACCTCGTGTCCACAGCGACAGCTGGAAAGTCGACTTTCTTGCCTCAGGTTTCCTCACAGCCTAAGAAAGCACCGTATTATCAAATGCAGTCCTTTCGTTCTCAGAAAGGCAAGAGGGTCAGGGGCGCATCCTTTCTTGCCAGAGGCAGGGGTAGAGGTAAGAAGCTGCACCATGCAGCCAGTTCCCAGGAACAAAAGTCCTCCCCTGCTTCCACTAAGTCCACCGCATGACGTTGGGGCTCCACAGGCGGAGCCAGGTGCGGTAGGGGCGCGTCTCCGAAACTTCAGCAACCAGTGGGTTCGCTCACAGGTGGATCTCTGGGCTGTACAAATTGTATCTCAGGGATACAAGCTGGAATTCGAAGCGACTCCCCCCCGCTGTTACCTCAAATCAGCCTTGCCAGCTTCCCCCATGGAAAGGGAGGTAGTACTGGCGGCAATTCACAAGCTGTACCTCCAGCAAGTGATTGTCAGGGTCCCCCTCCTTCAACAGGGAAGGGGTTACTATTCCAAACTGTTTGTGGTACCGAAACTGGACGGTTCGGTGAGACCCATTCTGAATTTAAAATCCTTGAACACTTATATAAAGAAATTCAAGTTCAAAATGGAATCGCTCAGAGCGGTTATTGCAAGCCTGGAAGAGGGGGATTTTATGGTGTCGCTGGACATCAAGGATGCTTACTTGCATGTCCCCATTTACCCACTTCACCAGGAGTACCTCAGGTTTGTGGTACAGGACTGTCATTACCAGTTCCAGGCGTTGCCGTTTGGCCTGTCCACGGCACCGAGGATATTTACCAAGGTAATGGCCGAAATGATGATACTCCTTCGGAAGAAGGGAGTTATAGTTATCCCGTACTTGGACGATCTCCTCATAAAGGCGAGGTCCAGAGAGCAGTTGTTGATCAGCGTAGCACTCTCTCAGGAAGTGTTGCAACAGCACGGCTGGATTCTGAATGTTCCAAAGTCGCAGCTGATTCCTACGACGCGTCTGCTTTTCCTGGGCATGATTCTGGACACAGAACAGAAGAAGGTGTTTCTCCCGGTGGAGAAGGCCCAGGAATTAGCATCTCTGGTCAGGGACCTCCTGAAACCAAAACAGGTATCGGTGCATCACTGCACGCGAGTCCTGGGAAAGATGGTGGCTTCATACGAAGCCATTCCCTTCGGCAGGTTCCATGCAAGGATCTTTCAGTGGGATCTGTTGGACAAGTGGTCCGGATCGCATCTTCAGATGCATCGGCTGATCACCCTGTCCCCAAGGGCCAGGGTGTCTCTTCTGTGGTGGCTGCAGAGTGCTCACCTTCTCGAGGGACACAGGTTCGGCATACAGGACTGGGTCCTGGTGACCACGGATGCAAGCCTCCGAGAATGGGGGGCAGTCACTCAGGGAAGAAACTTCCAAGGGCTGTGGTCAAGTCTGGAGATATCTCTACACATAAATATACTGGAACTAAGGGCCATTTACAACGCCCTGAGTCAAGCAGAGCCCCTGCTTCGAAACCGGCCAGTGCTGATTCAGTCAGACAACATCACGGCGGTCGCCCATGTAAACCGCCAGGGCGGCACAAGAAGCAGGATGGCAATGGCGGAAGCCACAAAGATTCTTCGGTGGGCGGAGAATCACGTGCAAGCACTGTCAGCAGTGTTCATTCCGGGAGTGGACAACTGGGAAGCAGACTTCCTCAGCAGACACGACCTCCACCCGGGAGAGTGGGGACTTCATCAAGAAGTTTTCACACAGATTGCAAAGCGATGGGAACTGCCACAGGTGGACATGATGGCGTCCCGCCTCAACAAAAAGCTAAAAAGATTTTGCGCCAGGTCAAGGGACCCTCAGGCGATAGCTGTGGACGCCCTAGTGACACCGTGGGTGTACCAGTCGGTATATGTGTTTCCTCCTCTTCCTCTCATACCCAAGGTACTGAGAATAGTAAGAAAGAGAGGAATAAGAACAATACTCATTGTTCCGGATTGGCCAAGAAGGACTTGGTACCCGAAACTGCAAGAAATGCGCACAGAGGACCCATGGCCGCTGCCTCTCAGACAGGACCTGCTGCAACAAGGGCCCTGTCTGTTCCAAGACTTACCGCGGCTGCGTTTGACGGCATGGCGGTTGAACGCCGGATCCTAGCGGAAAAAGGCATTCCGGATGAAGTTATTCCTACGCTGATAAAGGCTAGGAAGGACGTGACAGCAAAGCATTATCACCGTATATGGCGAAAATATGTTGCTTGGTGTGAGGCCAGAAAGGCCCCTACAGAGGAATTCCAGCTGGGTCGATTCCTGCACTTCCTACAGTCAGGGGTGACTATGGGCCTAATATTGGGGTCCATAAAGGTCCAGATTTCAGCCCTATCCATTTTCTTTCAAAAAGAACTGGCTTCACTACCTGAGGTTCAGACGTTTGTTAAGGGAGTGCTGCATATTCAGCCCCCTTTTGTGCCACCAGTGGCACCCTGGGATCTTAACGTTGTGTTGGATTTCCTGAAATCCCACTGGTTTGAGCCACTTAAGACCGTGGAACTTAAGTATCTCACGTGGAAAGTGGTCATGCTGTTGGCCTTAGCATCGGCTAGGCGTGTGTCGGAATTGGCGGCTTTGTCATGTAAAAGCCCATATCTGATCTTCCATGTGGACTGGGCAGAATTGAGGACTTGTCCCCAATTTCTCCCAAAGGTGGTATCATTGTTTCATTTGAACCAACCTATTGTGGTGCCTGCGGCTACTCGGGACTTGGAGGACTCCAAGTTGCTGGACGTAGTCAGGGCTTTGAAAATATATGTTTCCAGAACGGCTGGAGTCAGGAAGACTGACTCGCTATTTATTCTGCATGCACCCAACAAGCTGGGTGCTCCTGCTTCAAAGCAAACTATTGCTCGCTGGATCTGTAGCACGATTCAGCTGGCTCATTCTGCGGCGGGATTGCCGCATCCAAAATCAGTAAAAGCCCATTCCACAAGGAAGGTGGGCTCTTCTTGGGCGGCTGCCCGAGTGGTCTCGGCTTTACAGCTTTGCCGAGCGGCTACTTGGTCGGGTTCAAACACCTTTGCAAAGTTCTACAAGTTTGATACCCTGGCTGAGGAGGACCTTGTGTTTGCTTATTCTGTGCTGCAGAGTCATCCGCACTCTCCCGCCCGTTTGGGAGCTTTGGTATAATCCCCATGGTCCTTACGGAGTTCCCAGCATCCACTAGGACGTCAGAGAAAATAAGAATTTACTCACCGGTAATTCTATTTCTCGTAGTCCGTAGTGGATGCTGGGCGCTTGTCCGAAGTGCGGACTTTCTGCAATACGTGTATATAGTTATTGCTTAAATAAGGGTTATTGTTATGAGCCATCCGTTGAGTGAGGCTCAGTTATTGTTCATACTGTTAACTGGGTAAGGTTATCACAAGTTGTACGGTGTGATTGGTGTGGCTGGTATGAGTCTTACCCTGGATTCCAAAAATCCTTTCCTTGTAATGTCAGCTCTTCCGGGCACAGTTTCCCTAACTGAGGTCTGGAGGAGGGGCATAGAGGGAGGAGCCAGTGCACACCAGATAGTACCTAATCTTTTTGCGGAGCCCGTCTATTCCCCATGGTCCTTACGGAGTTCCCAGCATCCACTACGGACTACGAGAAATAGAATTACCGGTGAGTAAATTCTTATTTTTGCAATTCCTTATCGCGGTCATGACAACATTTTATAGAGTGACTATAGCGGCTGCGTGGTGGAGTCCACATTGTCATCACAACATGATGACTTTTTGATTTTCTGATTGAGGAAGTAATAGCTTGACTCTTAGGCGGGGAATTCAATTAGCCGCAATTATTTGCTGCAGGTTAATTGATTCCCCAGGACTATTGAATCAACCCCAAAGTGAGCCCATCGGCAGCACTACCCACTTAAAGAAATCCCTACCACACCATTCAGACTCTTACAGACTCCAAATCCACAAATGCTTTCCCAAATCCTTTCTCTTTTTTAGAATTTGCCCTACTCCCACCTACACTACCCACATTAATGCGTAATCACAACTCATCCAATCTCCACTGTGAGAACCCTGACTCCTCTTGTTTCAGCTGTGACCTCATATAAGCTCTTTCATGCCCTATGCTTTGTTTTTATGAATACATTTATTTTATCTATTTTGTATGTCCCTTTATTAATGTATGTCCCTTTATTAATGTATGTCCTGTTTTCTACTAGCAAATCTAAAGTGATAAGAATAATACCCAAGAAGTGGATGCGCCAATTAATTTGTAAGATATTAAAAAAACCATACAGTTAAGTGCAGACATTCCATCTACAGCTCTGCACACATTCCAGAACACGCAACTCCAGTTACTCTACATACATGCAAGCTGTAATTACCCAAATGTGATATATCGCCTTTAAAGAGAAGCTGTCACTAATGCATCAAGACTATAGCACAACTGTACATGAAAATATAGTACACTGCAAGGATTTATGTTGTACAAATCTCTCTAAAAAAATAAAATAAAATATTTTGTTTACATAGTCTGCTTACTTGTCCGTACCTGATATTTATCTGGGATCAGTACGAAATCCCGCTGGACGGGATCCCGGCTGTCGGAATACCGACACCGTAATCCAGACGAGTACAATCCCGACAGGGGTGGCGAGCGGAACGCAGCCCCTTGCGGGTTCGCTGCGCTCGCCACGCTGTGGGCACGGTGCCTTGCTACGCTCGGCACACTAATTTATTCTCCCTCTATGGGTGTCGTGGACACCCACTGAGGGAGAATATGTCGGGATTGTGCCGGTCAGGATTCCGGTGCCGGGATTCCGTCCGGCGGGATGTTGACCGCATCCCATTTATCTTACTGAAACTATCTATACAGGGACAGCAGCTGCAACTAAGCAAGCCAACAGTATCAATCACTATGACACTACTGGCTAGTGTGTATAGACAGTTTCATCAAAGTGAAGTTGAGGTTCTCTTAAGTCTGAGCCATGTTTTCTCGACTGTAAAAAAACTTACAGTGAGTGAATGAATACATTGTGTGTACTTTAAATGGCGCTATAAATGATTGTGTTTTTAATATTTACAATATTAAACATTTATTTTCACAGTGAGAATTATTTAGTGAGATGGGGAAGTAAAGGTTTTCCAAAAGAAATAGACATGCTCAACAACTTAAAGGTTGTTTTCACGGTAAGTATAGTATACTCTAATGAGTGACAACATCTAGAAGAATCTTGTCAAGATAACTGTTTGCACTAGTTAAGAATATATGTATTCTTTCTGATTTAATTCATGTAGAGCACTTCAATTTAAATTATATAACTATATAATGTAAATAATTATTAATTAACCACATGTCATATTTTTGGCTACATTTTTTTCTGATATGCTGTACTGGTATATCTGTTTTACAAAAAAAGTGCAAATATACAGTAGTGCATAACAGTCAATCACCTGTTCACTTTTAACTAGTGCACAGTAAATAATAAAATCTAATGTCTAATTAGATACTATGGGTGTGCTTTCTTTGTAAGTAACCCCTGCTCTCAGTAGCAGATGACATCCAATATACCAGAGGTTACCAAACTCCGCCATTACAGTGCAGGTTTTAAGGATATCCATGGTTGAAGCCAGATGCTTAAATCAATTTGACTGAGGTACTAATTAATTGACCTGTGATCAAGCATGGAAATCTTTAAAATCTGGAGTGTAATGACAGAACTTGGGAAACTCTGCAATATACATTAGGAGCGGTACTGCTGGATTTTAAGTCTTTTTTTTCCCCTTCGGAATATAATACTTATATATTGTGGGGCTGTAATTGCACTCACACTGCATGCACAGAACTACTGTAAGGGCCTGATTCTGAATTGAAAATGAAGCAAAAAAAGCAAGTAACTGCACCTGGGCAAAACCATGTTGCACTGCAGGTTTGGCAGATGTAAAATGTGCAGAGAGTTTTAGATTTGGGTGGAGTGTGTCCAAATTGAAATCTAAATTGCAGTGTAAAAATAAAGCTGTCTAACATTTGTGGGCTACATGCAAAAGCATCCAGTATTTACCATGCTCAGAAAAAAATATAAATGTATATTCCCCTTGCATTGCAACATGGTGTCATCCAGATACAAAGTTTCTTACTTTTTTTGCTTTACTTCCAAATAAGAACTAGGGCCTAAATGTGGATATTTGCTCATATGCCAAGTTGCAAGTGTTTATGTAACTGCATCACCCTGCTTGTTCACATTGCCATCATCACAATTAGTTCAAACTTACGCCAGCTCTGTAACTGGTGCAAGAGATGTGTTCGAAATGACATCATATGTTCTGCTCTGCATAGGCCTCAATTCCATCTACACGCCCTCAACACACACTCAATAAACTTAAACGATGTGTGAATGCCGCACAGTTATGTCAATTCAGCCGCAAGTGGAGATGGGACTTGATCATAAAACACATTTTCAGCTTTGAAACTGTCCCCTGCAATTTCTATGTTATTATGTAAAGTGGCACTATGATGGGAATGTATGTATCATAGAAGAAGAAAGTAAATTAACAAAGTAAAGAAAAGAATACACAATATTGTGCATTATTAAAGGTTACAATATGGGGTCAGTAAGTATATATCTATATAAGAATTGTAGAAGGTCTGTCCAGTCTCCTCAATGCACACACGATGGAAGCCTGGGCGTGCGCCCCCTGGCTCCCACTGCGAGGGAGACAGAACAGCCTTGTGAGAGAAGGACCAGCCACCGAAGTAAGTATGGGATCCGGGGGTTTAGGGTCTTAAAGCCCTGCCTGCTATTTGCAGGTACTCTATAGCCACTGGGCTCCTGGCCTGGCTACCTCAGCCCCACCTGAGATGCATCCTCAGGGCAGCAGACAGGCGTGGGCATGCCCCTTTTTAAACTTGTATGAGAGGATCCCACCATCATAGCACAGCACGGATTTAATAACTCACCAATCTCTTGGTAATTTCTGTGACAGCTAATTACATAATGTATTCATTTTGCTAACAAATGCACATACAGTTTTAATACACTGTTATAAAATCTTTCATACATGTTTACAAGTGTTAAAATATAACTGTTTATCAGATGGAGAGAAAATGAAATGTCTAAGGCAGTGTTTCTTATCTTCACTTCAGTCCACTGAAAACCCTAACAGTACATGTTTTCCAGGCCTCCTCACATAAGCACAGTTGAAATAATCATTACGACTTGTGGCTCTTTTATGAATCATTAAAGTAACACTATACACCTGTGCTCCAGTAAGGTATTATGCATTGTTCGGGTTCCCTGAGCACTGGAGTGGGAAACCAAAGGTCTAAGTGGTTACCCATTTCTGATAATGTTATATCTTTTACTAGTACAGTCCGATGTACTGTAAGTAGTCCTGACACTAAAAGCCATTTTTTCACCATAGTCATTTTGTGCTTTGCGTTTTCCTTTGTTCTGAAGCGCTGTTCCTTTCAGTGCTTTTACTGTAAGTTAAAAGCTTTTGATGATTCCAACAAAATCCTCCAATGGACCCAAAATGCTACTAAAAATTCTAGTAAGAACACATGTGAAGCTTGTGTTTAACGTTTGATTCGTAGTCATGAGACCTAAAAATATCTCCAATTAAGTTCCCTGCCAGACCGATGTCAATAAATTTATAGTTTTACATTTCAAATGCTTCATGGAGTTTTGCTTGTAGTTAAATCATTTATTTGTATTTTTTCATATAGGATCTTGGAAACAAGGATCTTAATAGAGACCGAATTTATTTAGTGTGTCAGATTGTAAGAATTGGACGAATGGACCTTAAAGAAACCAACATAAAGAAGTGTACTCAAGGATTAAGACGACCCTTTGGAGTGGCAGGTATCTGAAAATGTACTCTTATTCTGTATAAGCATGTTATACATTGTTCTACATGCACTGTTTTTATATTTTCATTACAGTAACATAGAAACATAGTATTTGACGGCAGAGAAGAATAACTTGGCCCATCTAGTCTGACCCTTTTAATTATCTACCCTATTTGATCCTTAGTTATATGTAGGATATTTATATGCCTATACCAAGCATGTTTATAGTGCTCTCCTTACTTAGCCTCATCCACCTCTGGTGGGAGGCTATTCCACTTATCCACTACTCTTTCTGTGAAGTCATTTTTCCTTACATTTCCCCTGAGCCTATAGTACCTCCCTTCAGTTTCAGTGCATGTCCTCGTGTTCTAAGACTTCTCTTCCTTTGAAGAATGTTTCCCTCCTGGACCTTGTCAAAACCCATGGTATATTTGAAAGTTTCCATCATGTTCCCCATTTTCCTTCTCTGCTCCAATCTTTTTTAGTCTTTCCCAGTAAGTTTTGTGATGTAGGCCATGTACCATTTTAGTAGCCCTTATTTGTACAGTCTTTAATGTATTAATAGCCTTCTGGAGATATGGCCTCCAGAACTGAACACAGTTTTCTAGATGAGGCCGTACCACCAGTAACCTATACAGTGGCGGTATACAGAGTAATAACACACATGCGCACATGCAGACATATTGTAGATAGATAGATATATAGATAAATAGATAGATATTTAGATGTTAAGTGTTGCAAGCATATACTGTAACTGTCCTCTTATATCAGAAAATGACACAGAATAGGGTCTCAGAGACAATTGATTGCAACTCTATAGACATTTGACAATATCTCAGTATACAGATGTAATTCCCATTGGTCTGTGCATATCCCATACCGGGGGACTTCAATGAATTTGGGAAGACATGCAATAAACAAAATTTCTGAAATCTCCTACGACACATATGTAACGATTGTGTGAGCGATGGTGCACTATCGGTGGCACGTAGCAGTATTACAGCATTCAGAGACACTGAAAGTGGGTGTCTATGTCCTTACTCATTCAGATGCATGCTACTAATTCTGGGGAAAGGCTTATAGTGATACCTACAGCACCAGGTATTCCCAGGTGGTTTCAAATCCAAGTATTAACCAGGCCCAAGACTGCTTAGCTTCCAAGATCTAATGAGATTGGGCATGTCCAGTGTGGTGTGGCAGTAGATAAGCTTTGTGGTTTCTGTTAGAGCTCTTCTACTTCTAACTACTGGTTCATAAATTAAGTTTCACAATGGAATGCATCAAGAGAAAAAAGACTGTTGGTAGTATAAATATACCTATAGCACCTGGTATTCCCAGGTGGTGTCCCATCCAAGCACTAACGAGGTCCAACACTGCTTTGCTTCCAAGATCAGATGAGATTGGGCATGTCCAGTGTGGTGTGGCTGTAGTTGAGTTTTGTGAGGGGTTTTTTAGAGCTCTTCTACTTCTAGCTACTGGTACATACTGTATACTCACAGACTGCAGTACCGCAACAGACGCAAGACAAAATGCAGCAGTGTCCAGCTCTGACTCAGGCCCTTTGAGTCTTTAGGAATACAATGAGAATAGCGGGTATATTTACTAAAGTGCAGATTTATAGAAGTGGAGATGTTGCTCATAGCAGCCAATTAGATTCTAGCTATTATCTTCTAGAAGGTACTAGATAAATGATACGTAACTAGAATTTGATTGGTTGCTATGGGCAACAGCTCCACTTCTATAAACCCCCACTGTGTTCATTGACTTCAAGGTGTCTTTGTAGAGATCTGGCAGAAAACTAGTTTTTACAAGTTTGCCAGTACATTGTAGTGCCCATCATAATGATTTTAGTAATTTTGTTATTGATGGAAAGCCCCTTGAACTACGTAGGTGTTTCCCATCCCTGCCCTTACTATATTGCAGTCACAGGTCCAGAATGCTGCTGATATCTTAACCAGCAATCTGTCAGGAGCTGCATTAAAAATAGACATACTGTATGCAGTGTAGTTTCTTGACAATATGGCTCCCATGAAGATAAGTTAAAATGCATCTCACCTTATCCCAGGTATTCTCCAGTATTTTTTATGTTTTGTAAAATAGTTTAAAAATTATTATTATTATTTTATAAACTTAGGGGGAAATGTACTAAGCCTTGGTGAGTAATAAATTGGTGAGAAATAAACTACCAATCAGCTTCTGACATTTTTCAAACACAGCCTGTAATATGACAGGTAGGAGCTGATTGACTGGTACTTATGTCTCTTCACTTTATCACTCATCAAGGCTTAGTACACCTCCCCCTTTGTCCCTTATATTTACAGATGTGTCCTTATACATCTAGCCTTAAAACGCCATGCCAGGTGTGAGTGAGCCGGTACTTCACTGACAGCTCTGCTAATGCCAGGTGCCTTATTTTGAGAAAATGCATCTTATTCACATCGCTATGCGAATAAGATGCACAAGCAGACTCTTTTGATTATAATGATAATCGGCATGCCTAAATTCTGTGTGTGACTACAGTTGCATAAGAAATGTTATGTTTCTCAGTATTTTATATCAGCAGAGTCTGCTCGTGCAACTTATTCACATAGCAATGTGAATAACGTGCATTTTTAGAGAAAATGCACAAAAAGACTCCCGACATTAGTAAATGCGCTCATGACTAGGCACGGCTAGAAGGTCTGTTTAATGTGACTGTAGCAAGGTTGTTTGAGGGCACATCTGTAGGACACATTAATCAAACTAATTTTATTTAAATAAAATGTCACCAACATAATCTGCAGAAATGTTCTAAGTGCAGCTTTATGGACAGGTCTGCAGAATGTACACATGCTTCTACTGATCCGGCACCACCACATGGGTACCAATTATAACCTACCTACCATACCTTTTGGATGCATTTACCCATAGTTGAACCTGAAATTAAGATCCTTAAAGAATATCTTGATGAAAACATTACAAAAGGCTTTATTGGTCCCTCAACATGACCAGCGGGAACGCCTATTTTCTTTGTAGAAAAAAAAGGATGGTTCATTGAGACCATAATTGAGAACAGGGAACTGAATAAAATTACAATTAAAAATCATTACCCTCTTCCCCTCATCTCAGAATTGTTGAAGAGGCTCCGAACAGCTAAACTTTTTACAAAATTAGATCTACGAGGGGCATATAACCTAATCCGTATAAGACCTGGCGATGAATGGAAAACTGCATTTGTTACCAAATATGGACATTATGAAAACTTGGTAATGACTGTTGCCTGTGTAATGCTCCTACAGCATTCATTTTATAAATGATGTTTTTAGGGATCTAATTGATCATCGTATATCTTGATGACATACTAATCTTCTCAAATTCCCTTGAAGAACATCAGCAACACGTGCAAACTATGCTTGAGTGTCTTCGCGAGCATCAGTTATACATTAAGCTGCAGAAGTGTGAATTCCATCGAACTCAGGTTCAGTTTTTGGGTTACATCATTTCACCCCAAAGCTTAAAAACGGATCCTGGCAAAATTCAGGCTATAGTAGATTGGCCAACGCCAAGAAATATAAATGAGGTACAAAGGTTTATAGGTTTTGCCAACTTCTGTAGATGTTTCATTAAAGATTTTTTTCAAGATTGTGGCACCAATTGCTCTCTGAGAACTATTGGCCATTGTGTCTGCAATCACTGAGTGGAGGCATTTGCTAGAGAGTGCCTCACACTAAATAATTGTACTTACAAATCACCGAAATTTAGAGTTTGTTAAGTCTGCACAGAGACCTTAAAAATGGCAAGCCAGATGGAGCTTACGCATGAATCTTTTTGATTTTGTTATTTCTTACAGACCAGGCCACTTTGAGTTCCCAATCCATCCTGCTTCCATCCACAATCAAATGGTCAAACAAATCAAGCTTTGGGACAATATTTAAGTGTTATATTTGGCATCTGCAAGATGATTTGGATGGTGTCCTCCCAATGGCAAAATTTTCATATAAAAACTTTTTAACAGTCATCCACATGCAGATTCCTTTTTTCCAATCCTGGTTATCACCCAATCCTGCTTCCTAATTTGTCACAGGATTGTGCTATTCCTGCTGTTGCTGGTAGACTGCAATCTTTAGAAAATTATCTTGAGGTTTTAAAGGAAACATTGCATCATGTCCGGTACGGTTATAAGAGACTTGCTGATATGCATCAGTTTTTAAAGTTGGTGATAAAGTTAAGCTCTCTACGCAAAATCTGAAAATAGGTGTGCCGACTCCAAAACTAGGGCCAAGATTTATAGGCCCCTTTAAGATCTTAGCTCAGGTCAATCCAGTTGCCTTTAAGCTTGAACTCCGGATTTCATGATTCATCCAGTTTTTCACAGCTCCCTATTGAAACCAGTCATGCCAATTCCATTTCCTGGGTGCATCTTACCTCCCCCAGATCCTTTCTGAATTAAAAACATGAGAGAATTATTGATTAACGCATTTATCGAAACAAGCTTCAGTATTAGATAAAATGGCAGGGGTACAGCCCAGAAGACAGTTCATGGGAACCAAAGGAAAATGTCCATGTCCCTCAATTACTGCGTGAGTTCCATCAGAGATATCCTGAAAAACCTGGCAAAGCACCATCCAGAGGACGTTGCTAAAGTGGTGAATACTGTTAGGAACTGTATCTCATTATTACACCTCTGACTACAAGCGGTCATTATTTTTTCCTGATATGCCCTTATCCAAGATAACCAGTGTTATCTCAGTGGAATCCCCGTTGGATCCTGTTTCCTGTTTGGACCTATAATTAGGCACTTTCTGAGTTAAACCATGCTTGAGTATTCTGCTTGCTCAGCTCCAGCTGGTGTACGAAAGTGGCATACATCTTACCACCTGCTTGGATACTGACCGGACCTACATCTGCTTGTTCAGTTCCTGAAAACCCAACTGCTTTTATACCTTCTGTCATCTACTGTACTTCCGGTACATCACCAGGAACATAGCAGGTAGATTAAGGAAGAGGAGAGACAGCAGGGCAAAGGAAGATGTTCAAGGGTGGTAATAGATAGAAGCAGTGTTGTTATATTGTTTTTTCTGAGTTACAGAACATGTAGAGTTGTTACGAGTTACAGAGTCTGGGGCCGATGCAGAGTATTGCAGGGTCATCGCAGAGCTGAGTAGTACACGTCCATGTATCTCAGTGGTTCTCAAACACAGTATCAAGATGGATCAAGATAGTAGTGAGCATGTGCAGACTAACCTATGGTGGCCATGTTGGTTAGGTGCAAAAGCTTCACCTGTGAAGCAATATGGTGGAAGCGCAGTAGCGCACTCCATATACCAACATGGCAGACTTGCCTTTGACTCTGCTACAGCCCCTATGTCTGCTACTTGGATTTTTCATTGAATGCATTGGCGTTTCTATAATGGGTGCAATGTGTGCGGTTCACACTGCACCCATATTTTAACACTTACATTGCAGATTCATGTGTCGGGCTCTGTAGCTGTGGCAAAAATTACAGCCAAAATGGCCATCACACATGAGCAGTAGTGAAATTAGTCCCCGAACATGCCGAGCACCATGTTTCCGGAGACCTGCGCATGTGCAGTAGACTCCGGCACATTGTTAAATGCCCCTGAATGAATGTCTGTTTAACATAACATTTTTCACCAGATTTTCTCAATAATCATACACTATTAAATCTAAAGTCTGCTTAGTATAAGAGTTGAACACTCTAAAAATTATGTACCTTTAATACATGAAGTACAATAAGGGTTTTGTGGTACAAATATGGTTCAACGTTATTAACTTTTGTTTGATTAGTTTTACACCTTCTCTTTCCACTTGCTTGAATTTCTCAGCATTATAAAAGCACTTTTCACAACCATGTTACGTAAATATGATTACTGTGTTCTGAATGTTGACCTTGAAATGTTTTATTTTCACTAGTAATGGACATCACCGATATAATTAAAGGAAAAGTAGAAAGCGATGAAGAAAAGCAGCATTTTATACCATTCCATCCGTAAGTATTAAGTATTTGCATTTACTGAATCAACAAATTAAATGAAGGATTAGCCATTTTTACTGAAGCAATGCAGATAGCTTTTCATTTATTAATGTTAAATGTAACAAAGTGCGTAAAAAGTTCTTTTCAAATATTTATACACACATAAAGTAAGTGACATTTTTTTTGTATACAGAGCAATACTGTCAAATAGACCGGGTTCAGTGAAAAAGTGGGTAGTGAAAGTCATGGAAACTGGAACAGAATTAATTTGATAATATAAATATTCAGAGGATTATTTACTAAGCAATCTATCATTTTCCAGCATGTTTAAGCTCAAAATGTAAAAGGTTAATGCTTTTACTAACAAATGGCCTATTCTGCTGTCAAAAGCATGGTCTTTTTAGTTTCAAACTTTCAGACTTAACTCCTCAGTGTACAGTATATACAGTATAAACAGTGTACTGTGGGATGGTGCTAATAATAGGATTTTAATTACCTACCGGTAACTCCTTTTCTTGTAGAGTATCCTGGGGTCCACATTAGTACCATGGGGTATAGACGGGTCCACTAGGAGCCATGGGAACTTTAAGAATTTGATAGTGTGGGCTGTCTCCTCCCTCTATTCCCCTCCTACCAGACTCAGTCTAGGAAACTGTGCCCGAGGAGACGAACATACTTTGAGAGAAGGATAGAAAAGATAGTGGTGAAATTCCGAAAGAGCACACAAACTAGAGGAAAGCCAAGCTAACCAAACTTTAAACCAGGAACAGCAACCGCTGAACCAACAATACTTAACCAAGTAACAGTGCAGGAATAAATGAAGTACTGGGCGGGCGCCCAGTATCCTCCACGGACTACGAGAAAAGGATTTACCGGTAGGTAATTAAAATCCTATTTCCTCTTATGTCCTAGAGGATGCTGGGGTCCACATTGCTACCATGGGGATGTAGCAAAGCTCCCAGAACAGGAGGGAGAGTGCTGAGGTTCCTGCAGAACTGATTGACTAAACTTTAGGTCCTCAGAGGCCAAAGTATCGAACTTGTAGAACTTATCAAACGTGTTCGAACCTGACCAAGTGGCTGCTCGGCAGAGCTGTAAAGCCGAGACACCCCAGGCATCCGCCCAAGAAGAACCCACTGACCTAGTAGAGTGGGCCTGTACAGATTTTGGACATAGCAAACCTGCCGTGGAATAAGCATGCTGGATAGTGAGTCAGATTTTCTGTGACGAGCTGTCCGCTTCACAGAGATCTTCAAAGCCCTCACAACATCCAAGGACTTTGAAGTAGCAGAGGTGTCGGTAACCACCGGAACCACAATAGGTTGGTTGATATGAAACGCAGAGACCACCTTTGGAAGAAATTACTGACGAGTTTTGAGTTCAGCTCTATCTTCATGAAAAATCAAATAGGGGCTTTTGTGAGACAACGCCCCCAGCTCCGACACATGCTTTGCAGAAGCTAATGGCAACAGTGTGACGGCCTTCCACGTAAGAAACTTGACATCAACGTCCTGTAAAGGCTCAAACCTTTCCGATTGCAGGAACTGCAACACCACGTTGAGATCCCAAGGTGCCGTAGGAGGCACAAAGGGCGGTTGGATTTGCAGAACCCCCTTCAAACATGTCTGAACCTCAAGGAGAGAAGCCAATTGTTTATGGAAGAAAATGGATAAGGCCGAAATGTGGACTTTTATGGAGCCCAAAGGTAGGCCCACATCCACACCTGACTGCAGAAAAAGGAGAAAATGCCCCAGTTGAAATTCCACCGCAGGAAATTTCCTGTTCTCACACCAAGAGACGTATTTTTTCTAGATACGGTGGTAATATTTAGCCATTACCCCCTTTCTGGCTTGGATCAGGGTTGGAATAACCCTATCCGTGATCCCTTTCCAGGCTAGAATTTGACTCTCAACCTCCATGCCGTCAAACGTAGCCGTGGTAAGTCTTGATAGACAAACGGCCCCTGTTGTAGAAGGTCCTCGCAAAGAGGTAGAGGCCACGGGTCCTTTAGGAGCATGTCCAGTAGATCCGTGTACCAGGCCCTTCTTGGCCAATCCAGAGCAATGAGAATTGCTTGAACCTTTTCCCTTTTTATTCTTTTGAGAATTTTTTTGATCTATGGAAGTGGTGGAAACACGTACACCATCTGGTAGTCCCATGGAGACACCAGAGCATCCACCGTCACTGCTTGTGGGTTTCTCGACCTGGAACAATACCGCTTGAGCTTCTTGTTGAGACGAGAGGCCATCATGCCAATTTGTGGCATTCCCCACCGACGTGTCACGCACCCGAACACCTCCGGATGAAGGCCCCACTCTCCTGGGTGAAGGTCGTGTCTGCTGAGGAAGTCTGCTTCCCGGTTGTCTACTCCCGGTATGAAGATTGCCGACAACGCCACAGCGTGTCTTTCTGCCCTGAGGAGAATTCTTGTCACCTTTGACATTGCTGCTCAGCTATTTGTTTCACCCTGTCGGTTTATGTATGTTACCGCCGTCACATTGTCCAACTGAACCTGGATGGCGTGATCTTGAAGAAGATGTGATGCCTGTAGAAGGGCGTTGCAAATGGCCCTTAGTTCCAGAATGTTGATTGGAAGGATGGTTTCCTGACTTGACCATTTTCCTTGGAACTGTTCCCCTTGGGTGACAAACGGATCCTTTGGTGCATGTGAAGATGCGATCCGGACGATTTGTTCAACAGATCCAGCTGAAAGGGCCTTGCGTGAAACCTTCTGTACTGCAGTGCCTCTTAAGAGGCTACCATTTTCCCCAGGAGGCAAATTCATAGATGCACTGATCTCCGGGTTGTTTTTAGAACATCCCGTACCATCGACTGGATTACCAATGCTTTGTCTAAAGGAAGAAATACCTTCTGTCCAGTATCATCCCCAGGAATGGGGATGGTTCCAGATGAGATTTTGGTAGGTTCAGAATCCATCTGTGGTCCTGGAGTAGTCGGGTTGAGAGGGCAATGTTGTCCAACAACCTCTCCCTGGATGGTGCTTTTATCAGCAGATCATCCAGGTACGGTATTATGTTCACTTCTTCTTTGCGGAGGAGAAACATCATCTCTGCCATTACCTTGGTGAACACCCTCGGTGCCGTAGAGAGACCGAATGGTAGGGCCTGGAACTGGTAGTCCTGTAATGCAAATCTTAGATAAGCCAGATGAGGCGGCCAAATCGGAATATGAAGGTATGCATCCTTGATATCTAGAGACACAATGATGTTGCCCATATGTGACTGAAATATCTTAATCGGGCTCCCACCTGCCTGTCTTCCAGGCAGTGCAGACCACCGTCATGCTGAAGGCTTAGAGGAAGCAGGAGCGGGGTTCTGTTCCTGTGAACCTGCAGTTGCTGGTTTTCTGGGTTTACCTCTATTGCCTTTGAAGGCCGTAGAAGAACCTTTGGTTCTGTTTTTAAATTTTGCCATCCGAAAGGACTGCAGCATTGGAGCCGAGTAGGTTTTCCTAGCTGGGGGAGCTGTGGAAGGAAGGTATGTAGACTTACCCACCATTTCCTTGGAAATCCACGTATCTAGTTCAGCTCCAAACAGGGCCTCACCTGTAAATGGTAGGTTTTCCACGCCTTTCCTGGAATCCGCGTCAGCAGTCCACTGGCGTAGCCAAAGGCCCCTGCTTGCTGACACTGCCATGGCGGTGTTGCGTGCATTGAGCAATCCTATTTCTTTTATGGCCTCTACCATAAAATTTGCAGAGTCCTGTATATGCTGTAGGAGTAAAACTATCCCCCCGGATACAGAATCTAAGTCGTCAATTAGATTTCCTGATCATTTTGCAATGGCCCAAGTGATCCATGCACAGGCAATAGTGGGTCTCTGGGCCACCCCAGCAGCTGTGTACAGGGATTTGAGAGTGTTCTCAATTTTGCGGTCAGCCGTGTCCTTTAAGGAGGCTGCCCCAGAGACTTCCGGTTCCGGCTTCCTCATGAGCGGCGGCTGAAGCAGTGAGCTCCGCTGTGCCCCGCTCTCCTGTACCTTTTTCAAGGCTCTTTGAGCCTCCAATCCACCTTCTGCAAACCTTCCCCGGTTGCCAGACCCTGTCCGCTGCATGGACAGGTACTTTTCTCCCATGCCCAGCAATAAATACCGTGCCAAGAAGGAGAAGGAGAGGCAGCAGACAGAAACCAAGATGGTGCTGGACGCCGCTCCATGCACCCATGCCGCTGCTCGTGGCACCCCTCGGAGGGATGATGAAGCTGGCTCCCAGACGACAGGTACACCCTCCCGGCCCCCCGAGCCCCGCTCCCCCTGATATGGCCGACATCTGTATCCCGCCCTCGGACACCCCTGTAACCTATGGGGACATGATAAACGCGATTCGCATAGCTATGGAGCCCTTGCTTAAGGCTCAGACGGCTAACATTAATCAGCAGCTTTCACATCTTTCTCAGAAAGTGCTTCATACTGAACATAGACTGGGGGAAGTTTTTTGAGATGTAGCAGAGATGAAGAAAAGAGACCAAAGAGATTTACCAGTTGCACAACAAGCTCCAAGATCTTGAAAACAGATCTCGCCGACGTAACCTCAGGCTTATTGGGCTCCCAGAATCATTGAAGGGGCAGGAACTGTTTGATTTTCTTAAGTTTAAACTTCCTGAGCTGCTGCATATTCAGGATAGATGTGAGGATCTTGTCATTGAACGTGCACACAGGCTTGGCCCGACCAGACCACAAGAGGGCGCCAGACCCCGGGCTGTGATATTTAAGACTCTTAATTATCTCCACAAGGAACTGATCTGGACAATGGCCCTCATTCCGAGTTGTTCGCTCGCTAGCTGCTTTTAGCAGCATTGCACACGCTAAGCCGCCGCCCTCTGGGAGTGTATCTTAGCTTAGCAGAATTGCGAACGAAAGATTCGCAAAATTGCGAATAGAAATTTCTTAGCAGTTTCTGAGTAGCTCGACACTTACTCTGCCACTGTGATCAGTTCAGTCAGTTTCGTTCCTGGTTTGACGTCACAAACACACCCAGCGTTCGCCCAGGCACTCCCCCGTTTCTCCAGCCACTCCCGCGTTTTTCCCAGAAACGGCAGCGTTTTTTCACACACACCCATAAAACGGCCAGTTTCCGCCCAGAAACACCCACTTCCTGTCAATCACACTCCGATCACCAGAACGAAGAAAAATCCTCGTAATGCCGTGAATAAAATTCCTATCTTTTGAGTAAAATAACTAAGCGCATGCGCTCTGCGAACCATGCGCATGCGCAGTAAGCGACTAATCGCAATATAGAGAGCGAACAACTCGGAATGAGGGCCACTGTCCTGCAAACACCGGGATCTTAGATGGGAGACTCACAAGATTCTATTGTTCCAGGACTATTCTGCGGAACTGTCCAAAATGAGGAAGGACTTTGCACCTTTATGCTCCCGTCTGATACAAGACAATAGGAAGTTTGCACTCCTATACCCTGCTAGACTACGCATTTATAATGGCTTTGACTTTAAAGACTTCCTGTCACCCCCTGATGCTGAAGCCTATCTATCTGAGTTAAATGATTCTCACAATCTCCCTGCTGTTATGTCCGATTGTGATTGATGTTTTATGTCATGTATGATATTTAGTTACTTAACCTACCTCATAACAGGGTTTTATTTCTCTTGTACTATCCGGTCACAGGGAATGCCATGTGTTATATATGCGGGGTCCACTCGATGATCTCTGCTGACTTTCATTACTTATTTGAAAATGTTTATGCATATTCTTTACTATATGCTAGTCGCCTCCCGAATTGTTGATGCTGGGGAAGGTCACGTATGGTGGTCAAGTTCTATATGACTGCTGGAGAGTGCGTAGGTTTGGAGCAAGATCCTGCTTATAGAAGATGGTGGCTCTCTCTCCGGAAGTCATTAATGGTTGAAATGCTTTTCTTTACTGGAATTCTGCGTATTTTTGTTGTTTGTTCTCTATGTTTGTCTTGTCTGTTTTGGAGAGGGGCGCTGTTCCTGCCCATCCCTCCTCTCTTCCCTTCAGTCCCGTTTGTTTCCCTGCCAGTCTCGGGTCCTGATCTCCACCCCCCGCTATTGTGTTATGAGAATGTGGTTCCTCTTTTGTGATGCGCCGACAGCACTGCATACGATGATGCGTTATGTCTCTGACCATCGGTAGTTGGAATGTGGGAGGCATTATCTCCCCAATGAAATGGAAATGTATTCTCCTGTATCTGCGTAAATTACGTATTGACATTGTTTTTCTTCAAGAAACGCACCTGGTACCCCTTGAGACTCTTAAACTTTACTCCCTTAATTGGAAAGTCCTTGCCTCCGCCTCCTACAGCTCAAAGGCGCGAGGGGTTGCCATACTGGCTGCAGATCATCTAGCGATCATGGTTGCCGATGTGAAAGCAGACGATATGGGTCGTTATGTCTTTTGTAAACTCCACTATGATGGTCTGATATATATATGGCTCAATGTGTATGCTCCCACGGTTTATTCTAAATCCATTTTTTATACTATCATATCCATCCTCACACCGTTTATTGACCAGCCGATACTTCTCTGTGGAGATTTTAACTTGGTATCTTTCACTCAGCTTGATAGACAGTTCCCATCGATGGGGCGCGCTAAGCTCCCTAAGTTTGGGATCCCGGCCCTCTCCAAACAGTTGCTGTTACTAGATATGTGGAGAGTGAAACACCCGTTAGAACGAGAGTTTTCCTGTTTATCTGCTGCCAGAGGCACCCTCTCTAGAATTGATTATGGAGATCGAGATGGAACCTATCTTGATGTCCGACCATTCAGTGATCCGGGCTACCATTTTTCATGAACGAGAGCAATGTGACTTTATTAACTGGCGCTGCCCCTCCTCGCTTCCCACCTCGCCTCAGCTCTAGCAGGCTGTTATCTCGGCGTGGGGTCACTACGTTGCGGATAACCGAGACATGCTGCAAACTGATCCAGTCCTCTTCTGGATGGCAGCGAAGGTCACGTTGCGTGGAGTCCTTATGTCCCGTGCATCGTCCATGAAGAAATCCTTAGCGCAAGACTATTTGGTGGCCCAATCCTCACTCACTCAGGCCTTTCAAGAATTTAAGACTCATCCTTCCCCGGCTACTAGGACCCTATACACCGAGGCGAGGTTGTCTTTTGAATGCCTATTTCGCAAACAGGAATCCTCCTATACCTTTAGAGGTAAACATAAATTTCACAAGTTTGGCAACAAGTCGAGCAAATTGCTCTCAAATCTCCTGAGGGGCCAGCGTACCCCGTGTTCTATTCACCCCCTTAAAGACCCGGCTGGCGCACTCACCACCTCTGATAGAATGGTGGCCTCGGTCCTGCATGGTTTCTATACCGAATTGTACTCCCGTCCCCCTCTCTCTGCAGAATTCTCCCACGCAGACTTTTGGTCCGGCCTGCTGCTACCACAGGTGTCACCCTCTCAAAGTGAATCTTTGATTACCCCGGTTACTGCTAAAGAGGTTAAGACTGTAATCTCATCAATGAAAAGGGGCAAGGCCCCAGGCCCTGACGGATATACAGCTGATTTTTATAAGTTGTTACGAGATGAGATCACGCCAGTCCTAGTGGAAGCCTATAATGCCATACTAACTTCTGGTAAACTTCCTGACTATTTTAATGTAGCATCTTTACGTGTCATTCCGAAGCCTGGAAGGGACTTGTCTGACTCTGCCTCTTACCGACCAATCTCGCTATTGAACATAGATTATAAGATTTTGACTAAGATTCTAGCTGAACGTTTAAAATTATTATTGCCCACACTTATCCATAGAGACCAGACTGGTTTTGTTTTGCATAGGAACTCTGTTGCTAATATTAGACGTCTGCTGGCGGTGGTCCAGGACTCCCAGTGTGCCATGTCAAATGTGCCGAAAGCTATATTGTCCCTAGATGCAGCAAAAACTTTTGACATGGTGCACTGGGAACATTTGTATAACTCCCTGCGTAGGTTTTCTTTCCCTGATACATTTATAGGTTTTCTTAAAACACTCTATACTTCTCCTTCATCCCGTGTGATCTGCAATAGTCTAATGTCTGATAGCTTCCTGATACAGCGAGGGACGAGACAGGGATGCCCTCTTTCCCCCCTACTTTTCGTGCTGGCAATAAAGCCATTAGCCATAGCGCTTAGATCAGGCATGTCCAAACTGCGGCCCTCCAGCTATTGTGAAACTACATATCCCAGCATGCCCTGAAACAGTTTTGCTGTCAGAGAATGCTAAAGCTGTGTCAGGGCATGCTGGGATGTGTAGTTTCTCAACAGCTGGAGGGCCGCAGTTTGGACATGCCTGGCTTAGATGCTCCCCATTATATCAGGGTATTGTTTTAGGTAACTTGGACTGCCGCGTGTCCCTGTTTGCGGATGACATGGTCTTGTATATATCTTATCCTGAACACTCTATCCCGATAATCTTTGAGATTATAATTAATTTTAGCAGTTTTTCAGGTTACAAAATTAACGTAGCAAAATCTGAGCTACTTATGCTTACAGGCCATCCGCCCAAGCTATCTATGGCTGAGGACCTAGGTTCTATTAAAATCGTCAACTCTAAGATAAAATATCTGGGCATACATATCCCGGCCAAGATGGAAAATCTATATAGATATAACTATACCCCGATTATTTCTAGTTTGGAGAAATCTTTAGATAGATGGCATAGCCTCCCGCTGTCCCTGCTGGGTCGGTTGGAGGTGATTAAAACTGTCTTGCTTCCTAAATTGACGTATGCCATGCAGATGTTACCACTTAAGTTAACTGTTCAAGATGTTAAACATATCATGTCGGCATGTAGTCGTCTTTTGTGGAACTCAAAAAAACCTAGAATCTCTTTGACTAAATTGCAAATGCCTAAAGGACAGGGAGGCCTGGGCTTACCTAACCTTATCCTCTACTCCCGGGCATTATTATTTAGATATGCCTTGGACTGGTTGACGGGTGATGATCTGTTCTCAGAAAGTTCGATTGATTGTGCCCTTATGGCCCCCTTCTCTCCGGGGGCACTCCTTCACACTCCTAAACCTGAGATACCTAGACGCATATACAACAACATATTCTTCAGAGATACTTATGAGGCTTGGTGCTTTGTAAACACGAAATTACATCATAACCCTCACAGTTCCCCCTGGATTCCCTTATGGGGCAACCCAGGATTTGCCCCGGGCCTACATAATCCTATTTTCCGCCGCCTTGCATTGAAGGGTATCAAAGCCATAGCACAGGTCTTTGATCCGGGTGGTCGCCTGCTGTCATTCCCCGATCTCCAACGTGCCTATGGTCTCCCAGACTCCTTTTATTTCATGTTCTTATAGGTAACTCACTATATACGCTCACTCCCCCCGATGTTACTCTCTCCCCTAGCTCCAGATCCATTGGTTTCATTAAATTCAAGAAGGGCAAATATAAACCCAGATTGATATACTCATTGCTCCTGACACCGATTTCCATGCCGTTGAGACAGGAGGTGACGGTGGCGTGGATCAGAGATGTACCCCTTATACAACATGAGAATGTGTTATTCAAATTTTACGAGAAGACCCTTCGAGTGGTGCACTCCTCTATACTTCAAGAAGTCCATGTGAAAACGGTGTATAGAGCCTATGTGTCTCAAAGTCAGATGAGACACTACATTCAGGAGGAGTCGGGTAGATGCCCCAAATGCGGTTGCTCTTCGGCTACCTTGATACATAACCTGTGGTCCTGTGGGTATATCAAAAAATTTTGGTTTAAGATTATTTATTATATTAATTCACATTATGATCTTTCTGTGCCCATTCACCCTATCCCGCTATTATTTGCTAATTTTGATGTATGGAATATTGATCACCCACATAGGCCTTTGATCCCTTTCCTGATCTTAGTGGTTACGGTGGCGAAAAAAGTGATCCTACAGTCTTGGATCTCAAAACATGCCCCCACAGTAAGTGAAGTAGAAGACTCGTTACAAAATATTATGTATTATGATAGATATGATATCCGTCCTGATAACCAAAATTCTTTTACTGCTTTTACACGTAAATGGGGTCTCTTCATAAGTACGAAACCTCTTCAAATTCAAACTCAGATCCTGGATTCCGATTCTCGCACTCTACATACCCTGGTTTCATAATAATGGTACTGGCTTATGGCCAATCGTCATTTTATTACCCTTCATGGTTATGTGATTATCACATACACTTATATATATATATATGGTTATGTGAGGGGTGGTAGACCTGAGACTGGCTTCCCCTTCCCCCCCTTTATTATAGAAGAGGGTTTTTGTAATATGGCATTTCTCGAGAAATTGATGTATATCTTTTATGTCTACGGCACAATATGACCTTTCAATGCGTACTCATTTTACTGTGTGCCTTGATGTTTTTTATCTAATCTCTCCTTGTATGTATTGATTTCCATGCTGTAGCGGAGAACCTTTTCTGAAAAATCTAATAAATATATTTTGAAAAAAGGACAGGTAACACTATCTTACGTGACAACTTAGATACCGATGCATCAACAATCGTTGGGATTTCCCACTTTTTCCTATCATCCTGAGGGAAAGGGAAGGATGTGAGTAATATCTTAGGGATCTGAAACTTTTTATCAGGATTAACCCAGGTTACCTCAAACAAAGAATTCAACTCTTTTGAAAAGTAGCCGAGGATTTCTTTTTTACATTAAAATAAGACACCTCATCCTCCTCTGTCACCTAATCAGGAATTTGCAGAACGACTTTAATAGCTTCTATCAGAGCCTGTACCCCCTGTGACAGAGCTGCCCCCCCCCCCCCCCACTGAGTCCACTTCACCCTCCTCTGCGTCTGACACGTTGTCATCAGTGTCAGTCTGCAGGATCTGGGCCAGTGTATGCTTTTGTGGACAAATGGTAGGGGTCTGAGACGCTGGTTTGGGAACTGAATCTCTATTCATCAGGTCATCCACAGACTGTCTTAAGTATTGCGTCTTTTTCTCATTCTGGGATAATTTAGTAGAAATTTACGAGATCATATCTTTTAGAGAATCCAACCATGCTGGTTTGGATCCATTAGCCTGAGAATGAGTACTATCCTGAGTACATTGTAGTGATCCCCCTGGGGAAGCAAAGCACTCTGCCGTGCATGAAACACACTCCTTAGACATAATGTGAGGTACACACACACACACACACACACACACACACACACACACACACACACACACTCACAAGAGAAAAAAGGTTAAGCCCAGTTAACCCACAGAGAGCCCTTCTAGGGAGATACAGAGTAAGATGGAGTCAGCCACACAGCGCCCTTCAGCTAAAGCTTCAGCCTAGCTGGGTCGCAGACTAAGTACCCTTAATAGGGTATCAGTACTCTTATATTGCCCCCACCCCTTGCTATGACCGCCTGGTACCGCTGAGGTAATCTGGAGTCCTTGTAGAGGAGCTGCGCTTCTCTAGCAGTCTGCACAGTGAGAGCTGTAGAGGGAAAATGGCACTGGTGAGCCTCTGGATCCGCTCATAGGCCCTCATTCCGAGTTGTTCGCTCGTTATTTTTTTCTCGCAACGGAGCTATTAGTCGCTAATGCGCATGCGCAATGTCCGCAGTGCGACTGCGCCAAGTAAATTTGCTATGCAGTTAGGTATTTTACTCACGGCATTACAAGGTTTTTTCTTCGTTCTGGTGATCGTAATGTGATTGACAGGAAGTGGGTGTTTCTGGGCGGAAACAGGCCGTTTTATGGGTGTGTGTGAAAAAACGCTACCGTTTCTGGGAAAAACGCGGGAGTGGCTGGAGAAACGGAGGAGTGTCTGGGCGAACGCTGGGTGTGTTTGTGACGTCAAACCAGGAACGACAAGCACTGAACTGATCGCAGATGCCGAGTAAGTGTGGAGCTACTCAGAAACTGCTAAGAAGTGTCTATTCGCATTTCTGCTAATCTTTCGTTGGCAATTTTGATAAGCTAAGATTCACTCCCAGTAGGCGGCGGCTTAGCGTGTGCAAAGCTGCTAAAAGCAGCTTGCGAGCGAACAACTCGGAATGAGGGCCATAGTGAAGCCCCGCCCCCTTAATGGTGCAAGGTCTTCCCGGTGTTTTATACTGGCTGAGGTATAATATGTGCTTTACAGTGGGTTAGAACCCCTGTAAGCTGCTGCCAGTGTGGATATTTTGTATTTTAAGGCTTCAGCTCGCCACTCGCAGCAGAACACAGATAGTATGCCTCTGAAGCCTGGAGCTGCAGCCTGCCTGTCTCCATACCCTCATGTCGCCATCACAGCCGGTGACCCGCTAACCGGGATGCCATCTTTCTACTCACCACTCTTCTCACTTCTGGGTCTGTTATGGGTGGCGGGGGGCTGTGGGAATGTACGCTCACCGTGGTGGGGCTTGCGAATAGTTCCCTCAGGAGCTCAGTGTACTGTCAGCGGGGAACAGGACCATTAACCCTATGGGAGGTTGGGACGTCGTCCCCCCCCCCCCACACACCTAAGTCCCACGAAGCAGGCAGTCTGGTGCCAACCAGACCTGCCTGAAAATAACAAATTGAAAAATAAAAGCAGAAAACTCTTCAGGAGGGGCACATTTTCTAAACTGAGTCTGGTAGGAGGGGCATAGAGGGAGGAGCTAGCCCACACTATCAAATTCTTAAAGTGCCCATGGCTCCTAGTGGACCCATCTATACCCCATGGTACTAATGTGGACCCCAGTATCCTCTAGGACGTAAGAGAAAAAGTATATACAGTATAAATTGATGTTGCAATTTTAAATTGATGTTTTGCAGTACATAGTAGATTTGTAACTAAATAGCTACACTATTGCCAAATCTCATTTTTATGGCTAGGATCTCTGAGTAAACAATAAGGTGCATACACACAGTTCAATGTAACCTTACGATTTTGTAAGGAAAGTTAGTGCAAATTGCACCGTGTGTACACAGCTTGCGATACAGATGCGCGCTCCCGTGGGGTCGGTATCGCAAGAAAAGATAGACTGTGCAGTCAAGTCAATCTTGACTATATTGTGTATAATCTAGTACATAGTATAGTACAAAATCTGTCAAAATCTCAAGAAAGATAGTCAATATCGGTGGTTCAGGGCACCGGGGTGTTTAGGGGAAATCGCAAAGTCAAAATCGGAGATAGTCAATATCTCACCATGTGTATGCACCTATAGTACAATAGAAGGCACAATTCCGGATTTCTCAACATGGATCAATCGCAGCAATCATGATTTTCAGTATAAATGAGTTCAGAGGTAATGGTTTCACATATGCTGAAATAAATACACCTATTTAAATTATGTTAGATAATAGTATACTATTTAAATTCTAATGTTTCTTATAAGTGTTCCAGTCCACACTTGATTTATAGATTAGTATGAATGTACAATAAGGGGTTTATTTCAGTGTAGACGCATGCTCTTAACTTTTGTTCAAGAAGATGCATGTTAAAAACATGTATATACAGTATGTGCATATAGAGAGTTGGACTAATTTTAAGATACGTGCACCTAAAAAAAACAGTAGCATCTATTCCAGAAGTATGTCAGATGTACAGCTGCGTGTATTTATGCTTCACAATTTGAAATACTGTAGCATTGATATTGACATCATACTTACCTACACTCCCGGAAAGGCGGGAAAGCCTCCCGCAATCGACCTACAGCCCCCAGGCACCCTCCTCAGCTGCCCACAGTGGAGCATAAGTGGACAGGCCGAGGGATTGTGTGAATCGTGTCATCATAGCTGGGCCCCCCCGCTATACAGTGCCTATTTTCTCGCCACTGCAGAATGGGGGGTGGAGCCACGATAATACAATCATACCAGATTGGATTAGAAGTCACTGACCTAAAAATAAATCCAGTCATCTGGTCAGACCACTACTCCCTTTGGTTCTCACTTGCAACCCCTCAAATAAGATCTCTGCACGTGGAGTTGACCAGGTATCGTTCAAGGAGGGGTATGACTCCCCAGGCTCTTGCAGCAAATCTGGATCTCTCTGCTATACTGGGTGCCTGTGAAGATCCCTGTTCCCTAGTCCGTTATTATAATAGGGATGTTATGGCTGCAATTGATATTATCGCCCCTGTGCGTATAAGACCTCGTAAACCACAACGTCAAGCTTCATGGTTCGACAACAGTGTTAGTGAGCTCAAGAAAAGGGGGCGTAGACTGGAAAGACGATGGAGGAAGACTAACCTAGTGGATGACAAAATAAAACTAATACAGCATAACGAAGAATATCAATCGACAATCACTCGTAAGAAATCACAGTTCCTGTCAAATGAGATCACAACAGCAAACAATAGGCCAGCTCATCTTTTCCGCACAGTGGAGATGCTTTACAAGCCAGCATGCCTACAGACTGATGAGACCCTCTCCCAGGCAAGATGCAACGAGTTTGCAAACTTCTTTGCAGATAAAATATCCACCATCCGGGCTGGAATCTCCACAGTGCCATCAAAGGAGTGCCAAACTACAAAGCCTGCCAATATAAGCTACCTGCCTTCATGGATCAGCTTTGACCCAGTGGATGTAAAGGACACTGATGAAATTGCTCGGATTTTGCGTCCCACCACCTGTGATCTGGACCCAGCCTCAACCAAGCTTCTAATAGGTTGTATGGATATAATTGGTCCTGTCTTTGCAAAAATTGTTCAATGCTCTTTGCAGACAGGCATTTTTCCTGGACCCCTAAAGGAAGCAATTGTTAGACCACTTCTTAAAAAACCTAATTCAGATCCTGACTGCATGACCAACTACTGACCGGTATCAAACCTTCCTTTTCTAGGAAAGGTTATTGAGAAAGTGGTTGCAAATCAACTGGAAACCCGCCTGACAACCCATCATATTTATGATCCATTTCAATCAGGATTGAATCTGGTTCAAATCATTTCTCACAGGCAGGTCACAGAGAGCATTGTCTGGATTATACTCATCACCACCAGTGCCATTGCCATGTGGTGTCCCACAAGGTTCTATACTATCCCCCATGCTTTTTGCAGTATACATGCTCCCATTGGGCGAAATAATCAGGCGCCATGGCCTGGTCTACCACTGCTATGCAGATGATACACAACTGTACTTGTCCTTTGCATCGGGCACTGATAACCCAATAGCAACCCTAAATGGCTGTCTAGCTGAGCTACAGGAGTGGATGAGCACCAGTTGGCTGCGACTGTACCCAGATAAAACAGAGGTCCTTATGATACGACCGCAACATCAAAGGACAAGACTGCAGCATAGCCATCCAACTGGAATTACAAACCAGTGATCGTGTGCGGAATCTTGGCGTTGTCCTGGATGGTGGTTTGACACTTAAACACCAGATATCAGCCACAATCAAATCCTCATTCTTTCACCTGAGGAACATAGCCAGAATCAAGCACTTAATTCCCTCAAATGATATGCCAAAAGTCATACATGCATTTGTATCATCTCGATTAGACTACTGTAATGCCCTCTACCTTGGTCTCCCAGCAAAAGAATTGCAACGCTTACAGCTGGTGCAAAACACAGCTGCCAGGCTTTTAACCAACCAGCCCCGTTCTAGCCACATAACACCCATCCTCTACTCCCTTCACTGGCTACCTGTAAGATGGCGAATCATCTTCAAGATTGGCTTACTGAGTTTCAAAGCATTACATGACCAGAGCCCAAGGTACCTGAAACAGCTTCTGACCCCATACTGCCCCACTCGATTACTGCGATCTGTAGATGAAGGACTTTTAGCAGTACCTAGAATCTACCGTAATTCATCCGGGGGTCGAGCTTTTAGTCATGCGGCTCCGACTCTATGGAACTCACTTCCCCGCACAGTGCTAGAGGCCCCAACTATAGAATCCTTCAAAAGTAGACTCAAGACTTTCCTGTTTACTCAAGCATTTCCATAATGTCCCTTTTAGTATCTTCATGCTTCTGTATTTTATGAAAATGTACTTCATTATTTTCTGTACTATATTATGCTATGTATCTGTTAAGGGCCTTGAGTCCTATTGGAGAAAGAGCGCTATATAAATAAAATTATTATTATATTATTATTATACCGCCAAACCCCCCGGTTAGCCTACCTGTGTGCCGGCCACGCCCCCTATGCGCCAACCAAGCTGCCCTCTCCCAGAGGAGGGGGCAGCCAAAGCTGTAAGTATAATTGACAGTGAGTAGTTGTAGCAGGTAGTAGTAAATGCAAATGACGCATTACCCTATTTGTACACGATATAATAATGTAATGAAAAGTCACATCCACAAGAGAGTGCTTGTCAGTTATTAATAAATACAAATGCAAATGTGATATTTTGAACATAAAATGTAATCACACACAAACTTCTCTACAGCATGTATGTTTAGTGCTATGAAAATCATATGGAGAGCTTTTCTGCAGTAGTCCAAATGGAATTAACAACTGAATAATGCAAGTAAACTGCCAAGATTTGATCAAATATAGCGTCAAAGCTAACAATACAATACTAAGAACTTAAAAAGCTCCTAAAAGGTGTATCTGCCAATGTGTCACTGTCTAATCATTTCCCAGTCAGTGCCATACTTATAACGGGCCCTTGGGTCCAAGGGGTCCCACACCACATACACTAAACCCATTTACTTGGTACTTACCTCTCCGGAGTCAAGCATTGGCAAGATCACAGAGGTTTCATCATACATCTAGCCTCTTATGTCCTGTGCAACTCTACTAGCATCAGGCAGCTTTTTTTGCATTTAAAACTGCATCTTAGACACAACATGATGTGAATAGGAACACCAGGAGACTGTGCTGATGATTTGATATGTGACACTTGTACATTCTTCTAGTGCATCCTACTTGCATCAAGTTGTGTCTACTGTAAGTTACATTTTCGGCACCAAAGTTGCAATAAAGACGCCTGACACTAGCAAAGTCTCACAGGACCTGGTGTACCGAGAGGGACTGTTTGGCGCAACTGCAGCAATGATGTATAAGGACACATCTGTACATATAAAATTGCTCCTTCAGTGTTCTTTTCTCTGGATCCACCTTCTCTTCACTACCTCTATAAGTTGGAGTACCGTAAGGCTCAGTCCTAGGTTTTATGCTTTTCCCAATCTATACCACATCTTTATCAACATTTTTTTTTCTGAAGTCATTATCTATTTTTAGGTAATACTGAAATCTATCTATCTTCTCCAGATTTCACACCATCTGTATTGGTCTTCATTACTGGACGTCTTTCTGTTATTTCATCACCACCTCAAACTTAATCTTTCCAAAACAGAATACAGTATTTCCACCGCCCAATATTAGTTACCTCATTTTCTCTTACGTCCTAGAGGATGCTGGGGTCCACATTAGTACCATGGGGTATAGACGGGTCCACCAGGAGCCATTGGCACTTTAAGAGTTTGAGAGGCTGGTTCCTCCCTCTATGCCTCTCCTACCAGACTCAGTTTAGAAAATGTGCACAGAGGAGCCGGTCACAGCTAGGGGAGCTCTACTGAGCTTTTCTAGAAAAGTTTAACTTTTTTTATTTTACAGGGAGGCTGCTGGCAACAGTCTCCCTGCAGCGAGGGGGGGAGCAATGTCCGCCCTGCGGGGTCTGAGCCACTGTCTCCGCTGACTGGACACTGAGCTCCAGAGGGGTCTGATCATTCTCCGCCACAGGGGACCGCTCGCCCCGGCAGCATGCCGCCAACCCCTTACAGAGCTGAAGAAGTGGTGAGTGAGACACCGACCCCTCTAGCAAGCAGGGGGCCGGTTTGAAGATGGCGGCAGCGGGGAGGGAGTGCAGTATTAACTGCGCTCCAGGGATGGCTCAGCAGTACATGGTGCGGCGCTGTGAGGGGCGCCCTGGGCCAGCGCTTACCCCATACACTGGTCTAGAAGCCTGTCGGGGTCCTCAGATCTCAACCAGCACTAATTCCTCAGGCCAGTATAATCCATGAAGAGCGGGAAGACAGCACCATTAAGGGGGCGGAGCTTCTCCTCAGAGCAGACCCAGCAGCGTTTCAGCGCCATTTTCCTGCCTGCACAGCGCTGAGAGGAAGAATAGGTCTCTCCACAACAACTCCAGCTATCTGTACACGGTACCAGGGGGTTGTAGAAGGGAGGGGAGGCTGTAATAAGATTGTGTGTCCTATTAAGGGGCACAGTCAGCGCTGACAAGGTGTCTCTCTTTGCTAAAAGCGCTGTGTGTGGGTTGGCTCCAATCTCTGTGTCTCTCTTGCCATTCTTGGGGGGGAAACTCTGTCTGCCCTCACCTGTGTGTGTGTGGAGTGTTTGGTGGTCTCCTTTAGCTATGTCCAGGGACACTGTGTCAAATGCGGCAGAGAATTTATCCTCCCAGGATGAACCCATTCCATGTAATCAGGAAAGCACTGGTTTAGCACAGATACCAGCAAGGGAGCCTGAGTGGTTTTCCTATATCAAATCTTGGATTTCTCAGATTTCTGACAGGGTTGCAAGTAATGAATCTGCAACCCAGGTGTTACAGACCTCTATGGCAGTATGGCCAGTTTCTGGTACCTCAGGACGCCCCGCTATATACCCCACAAACGTGCGCTTGTGTATGTCACACAAGATGACACACATACCGATTCTGACACCACAGACGGTGAAGGGGATGTGTTGCGGGGGTCTGCATCTCTTGCTAAGGGGGTGCAATTGTTGATAGAGGCTATCAGGGATGTGTTGAATGTTAATGATACCACACCTGAGCAGGTTGAGGAGGCCCTTTTTCACGAAAAATAAAAAAGCCTTGCTAACCTTCCCTGCGTCAAATTGAATGCTATATTTTGAAAAGCATGGGAAAAGCCTGAGAAAAAATTCCAGGTCCCTAAAAGGGTCCAGGTGGCGTTTCCTTTCCCTGAGGAGGATAGGAAAAAATGTGAAAACCCGCCGATTGTTGACGCATCTGTGTCCAGACTCTCAAAGAAGGTGGTTTTGCCTGTTCCAGGATCTACCGCCTTAAAAGAGCCGGCCGATAGAAAAATTGATAACACGCTTAAATCAATGTACACTGCTTCAGGGACCATTTTACATCCCACTATTGCTACTGCATGGATTGCAAAGGCAATATTATAGTTGTCAGCTACCTTACTTGAGGATTTGGATATGATGGATAGAGATGATGTTGCATTATATTTACGCAATATACATGATTCAACAGGTTTTATGGTAGAATCCATGAAAGACCTGGGTTCCATGGCTGCGGGAACATCTTCTTTGTCTGTTTCAGCTCATCGGGACTGTGGCTATACCAGTGGCTGGCCGACGCGGAATCCAGAAAAAGTGTGGAGTCCCTACCCTATACAGGTCAGGCTCTCTTTGGGGAAGCACTAGACGCGTGGATATCCACGGCTACAGCGGGTAAGTCTCCGTTTCTTCCCTCAGCAGCACCTGCTCCGAAGAAATCCTTCTCTTCATCTGCAACACAGTCCTTTCGGCCTAACAAGCCTAGAATGGCCAGACCGTCCAATACCTTCTTTAGGGGAGGTCGCGTTAAGTCTAAGAAACCTGCCTCTGCGGGTTCCCAGGAACAAATGCCTGCTTCAGGTACGCCAAAGTCCTCCGCATGACGGTGGACCTTTGCGGCCTGGAGGTGGGGCCAGTGGGAGTGAGACTCAGACATTTCAGTCAGGTCTGGGTATCGTCCGACCTGGATCCCTGGGTGATAGATATTGTATCCCAGGGATACAGGCTGGAATTTCAAAGTCTCCCTCCTCATCGCTTTTTCAAGTCAGGCTTACCAACTCTGTACTACAAGACGCTGTCCAAAAATTGGTGGAGGCACAGGTAATTGTGCCAGTACCACCTCACATGCAGAACAAAGGTTACTATTCAAACCTTTTCGTGGTACCGAAACCGGATGGTTCGGTCATGCCCATTCTGAACCTAAAATCATTGAACCCCTTTCTAAAGGAGTTCAAGTTCAAGATGGAGTCTCTCAGGCGGTGATATCAGGTCTGGAAGAGGGGGAATTCCTGGTATCACTGGATGTCAAGGATGCGTACCTCCACATTCCGATATGGCTGCCGCATCAGGCTTATCTCCGTTTCACATTGCTGGACTGTCATTTCCAGTTCCAGGCCCTGCCATTCGGCCTCTCCACAGCACCAAGGGTGTTTACCAAGGTGATGGCAGAAATTATGGTTCTCCTCCGCAAACAGGTTGTGAACTTCATTCCATATCTGGACGATCTGCTGATAAAGGCATCGTCCAAGGACGAAGCTGCTGCAATCCATTGTTCTCACAACACGCCTCCTCGAGAGTCATGGTTGGATTCTGAACATTCCAAAGTCACATTTGGAACCAACCCAGAGGTTGTCCTTTCTGGGAATGAGCCTGGATACGGAAGTGCAAAAGGTGTTTCTTCCCAGGAAAAGGCGTTGGTGATACAAGCTATGGTCCGGGATGTCCTGAAGCCAGCCCGGGTGTCGGTTCATCAATACATTCGCCTATTGGGAAAGATGGTGGCCTCTTACAAGGCTCTCCAGTATGGGAGGTTCCACGCTCGGGCCTTCCAACTGGATCTCCTGGACAAGTGGTCGGGATCTCATCTCCACATGCACCAGAGAATTTGTCTGTCGCCAAAGGCTAGGATTTCACTCCTCTGGTGGCTCCAATTACCTCACCTTCTGGAGGGCCGCAGGTTCGGGATTCAGGACTGGGTCCTTCTAACCACGGATGCGAGCCTTCGGGGCTGGGGAGCAGTCACTCAAGGAGTAACCTTCCAAGGATGGTGGTCAAGCCTGGAAGCCGGCCTGCCCATCAACATCCTGGAACTGAGAGCCGTCTACAGTGGTCTTCAGGCGGCCCCTCTTCTAAGAAATCGGGCCATTCAAGTGCAGTCGGACAACGTAACAACAGTGGCTTACATACAAGGCAGAACGAAGAGCAGAGCGGCAATGTCAAAGGTGACAAGAATACTCCTCTGGACAGAAAATCACGTTTTGGCGCTGTCAGCCATCTTCATTCCAGGAGCAGACAACTGGGAAGCAGACTTCCTCAGCAGACACAATCTCCATCCAGGGGAGTGTTGTCTCCATCCGGAAGTGTTCAAGGAAATAACAGACCTTTGGGGTTAACCCCAAATAGACATGATGTCCTCTCGTCTCAACAAGAAGCTTCAGCGTTATTGTTCCAGGTCGAGGGACCCACAGGCAGTGGCAGTGGATGCCCTGGTGTCTCCGTGGGTGTTCCAGTCAGTGTACGTGTTTCCACCACTCCCATTCATCCCAAGAATCCTAAAACTCATAAGGAGAACAAGGGTTCAAGCGATCCTCGTTGCCCCAGACTGGCCAAGAAGGGCTTGGTACGCGGACCTTCTGAATCTACTGCAAGAAGAACTGAGGACTCTTCCTCTTCGGGAGGACCTACTGCAGAAGGGGCCGTTCGCCTATCAAGACTTACCGCGGCTACGTTTGATGGCATGGAAGTTGAGCGCCTGATACTTTCTCGGAACTGCATTCCGAACAAGGTCATTCCTATCCTGATACAGGCTAGGAAAGGGGTAATGTCTAAACATTACCATCGTATTTGGAAGAAATATGTCTCTTGGTGTGAATTCAAGAAGTTTCCTACTCTGACTTTTTCTCCTCTTCCTTCAAGCAGGTGTGGATATGAGGTTAGGATCTGTGAAGGTCCAGATTTTGGCCCTATCCATTTTCTTTCAGAAAGAATTGGCTGCCCTCCCTGAGGTTCAGACTTTTTTGAAGGGAGTTCTGCACATCCAACCTCCCTTTGTACCGCCTATGGCGCCTTGGGACTCTAACATGGTGTTGAAGTTCCTCCAGTCGGATTGGTTTGAGCCTCTACAGGAGGTTGAGGTCAAATTTCTTACGTGGAAGGCGGTTACGTTGTTGGCCTTAGCTTCTGCTAGACGCGTGTCTGAGTTGGGGGCTTTATCTTGTAAAAGCCCTTACTTGATCTTCCACGAAGATAGAGCTTAGCTCCGGACATTTCATACCAACCAACTTATTGTGGTGCCAGTGGCTACTGACTCCTCAATTACATCAAAGTCCTTAGATGTTGTAAGGGCTCTGAAGATATATGTGAAGATATCTTCTCGTCACAGAAAGTCGGACTCTCTGTTTGTCCTATATGATCCCAAAAAAATTGGGTGTCCTGCTTCTAAGCAGACTATTTCTCACTGGATTAGGTTCACTATCCAGCACGCTTATTCTATGGCAGGACTGCCGTGTCCAAAATCTGTGAAGGCCCACTCTACTCGTAAGGTGCGGTCTTACTGGGCAGCTGCCCAGGGAGTCTCGGCGGTGCAACTTTGCCGAGCTGCATTTGGCCTGGGTCAAACACCTTTGCAAAGTTTTACAAGTTCGATACTTTGGCCTCTGATGATCTGAAGTTTAGTCAATCAGTTCTGCAGGAGCCACCGCTCTCTCCCTCCCGTTCTGGGAGCTTTGATACCTCCCCATGGTACTAGTGTGGACCCCAGCATCCTCTAGGGCGGAAGAGAAAATAGGATTTTGGTTACCTTCCGGTAAATCCTTTTCTCGTAGTCCGTAGAAGATGCTGGGCACCCGCCCAGCGCTTCGTTTCCTGCTGTTGTTATTGGGTACAGTTCAACTTCGTTTTAGTTGAGTACTGTATTGTTACTTGGTAAGTAATGTTTCAGCTGTTGCTGAGTGTTCAAGCTCATTGGCTTGACGTGCCTTGTATGTGTGAGCTGGTATGAATCTCACCACTATCTGCAGTGATCGCGCTGAGCCCCAAAAAAAGTGGGTCCCAGGGACCCCTCACTTTTAGAAATTGGGGTCTTACCTATCCTTTTCCGGGTCCCATCGGAATCAAGGTTCTTATTAATCATTAATGATTCAAATATAAAACCAGATTCTTGGACACTACAGAAGTGTTGCAAGGGGGGAGGGGAGGGGGTGACAATGCTGCTGGACTGTGTAGCATATAGGACACTCTGCCCCAGAGCTGTAACTAGACATTCTGGTGCCCTTTGGCCGAAAGTGAATTGGTGCTCCCCCTCCTATATGAAAAAGACTGGACAGTGCGCGCGGAAGGCGCGCAGCAAAAATTTAGGGCCGTTGGTTCGTGGGGAAGGGGCATGGTCACAGGGTGTAGTAGGGTATGCCGGTGGCCGGGCTCCCGGCGACCAGCATACCGGCGCCGGAAGCCCAACAGCTTCTATCTATTCTCCCTCCAGGGGGGTCGTGGACCCCCAAGAGGGAGAAAAAGTGTTGGTATGCCGGCTGTGGAGATTCCGGCGCCGGTATACTGTGCGCTGGGATCCTGACAGCTGGCAATCTGAAGACCACCCGTGGTCACATACTAGTGCCAATTTACATTACACCACAGTAATGCCGCTTATACATATTGCACCATATAGAACCTCCTATACACACTGCACCAGGTAGAACCTCCTATACACACTGCGCCAGATAGAACCTCCTATACACACTGCGCCAGGTAGAGCAAGTTATACATATTGGGTCAGATAGAGCACGGTATACACTTTGGACTACGTAGAGCAGTTATAGAAATACGCTGATAAGAGATTAAACAAAAAAAAAGTTTTCCTTTATTTCTAGCTCTTTCACCTGACCCCACTACAGAAGACAGAATTATAGTTGATAATGGCGTTATACGGCTTATATTGGGAGAAGACTGGCATATACCCATTAGTAGGCAACCAATGACTTCACATCTGAACCTAAAAGTTCCAGAGACTGACACTTATTGTATCATTACCGAGGCCTGCATATAATGCTGGGACTTATGGTCCCATGGTACGTTGTGATAGGACTTATGGTCCAATCACCCCTGCTGGCACATCATGCTGGGACTTTTGGTCCCCTCACACCCCCTAGCACATCATGCTGGGACTTTTGGTCCCCTCACACCCCCTAGCACATCATGCTGGGACTTTTGGTCCCCTCACACCCCCTAGCACGTCATGCTGGGACTTACCAGACAGACAGGAGCGTCCCCTCATTGAGCATAGGGCTCAGGGTCACTTACTTGCTGGTGAGTCCATCTCCGGCCCAGATGAGCTGTTGCGCTGAGAGACGATCATCCACTATACAGCAGGTGCCCCCGCTGATCAGGTAATCCGCCAGGCCCGGGAGAGTTGTGACACCATGAGGACCGGGCTCCTTTCTCTCCCGGCGGCTGCTAGGATGCTGTCATGGCAACGGCAGCACACGAGAAGACATTTGCCCGGGGACCCGGGGGTTACCTCAGTTTATGTTATGACCAGCGCAGTCCCTTTATAAGTATAGGCGGCTGGCGCCACAGTCCCCAAGTGAATTCGGGTCCCGTGCGGAGCGGAGCAGAGGGCGAGGGAAGAGAAGGAGGGAGATCACTTGCTCCTCCCCTTCCTCTGCAGTTGGAGAGCAGAACTGATTGACGGCACAGGAAAGCGCTGCTGATTGGTCAGAGCGCGTCCTGAGGGACCCAGCGGCTTTTTATTTCTGAGTCCCCACTGGCAATTATGGGGTAAAATACACGTTATAGCGCGTATTTGCGAACACTGAATTCTGTGTATAATTCTTCTCTCAAAGATGTCCGTCTCCTCAGACACAGTTTCTAGACTGAGTCTGGTAGGAGGGGCATAGAGGGAGGAGCCAGCCCACACTCTCAAACTCTTAAAGTGCCAAAGGCTCCTGGTGGACCCGTCTATACCCCATGGTACTAATGTGGACCCCAGCATCCTCTACGGACTACGAGAAAAAGATTTACCCGTAGGTACCAAAATCCTATTTTCTCTGACGTCCTAGTGGATGCTGGGAACTCCGTAAGGACCATGGGGAATAGCGGCTCCGCAGGAGACTGGGCACAAAAGTAAAAGCTTTATGACTAGCTGGTGTGCACTGGCTCCTCCCCCTATGACCCTCCTCCAAGCCTCAGTTAGATTTTTGTGCCCGGCCGAGAAGGGTGCATGCTAGGTAGCTCTCCAGAGCTGCTTAGAGTAAAAGTTTTAAATAGGTTTTTTTATTTTCAGTGAGACCTGCTGGCAACAGGCTCACTGCATCGTGGGACTAAGGGGAGAAGAAGCGAACTCACCTGAATGCAGAGTGGATTGGGCTTCTTGGCTACTGGACATTAGCTCCAGAGGGACGATCACAGGTTCAGCCTGGATGGGTCCCGGAGCCGCGCCGCCGGCCCCCTTACAGAGCCAGAAGAGCGAAGAGGTCCGGAAAAATCGGCGGCAGAAGACGTTCCTGTCTTCAATAAGGTAGCGCACAGCACTGCAGCTGTGCGCCATTGCTCTCAGCACACTTCACACTCCGGTCACTGAGGGTGCAGGGTGCTGGGGGGGAGCGCCCTGAGACGCAATAAAACATGTTTTAAACCTTATATGGCTAAAGAAATGCATCACATATAGCTCCTGGGCTATATGGATGCATTTAACCCCTGCCAGTTTTCCTAAAAAAAGCGGGAGAAAAGGCCGCCGAAAAGGGGGCGGAGCCTATCTCCTCAGCACACAAGCGCCATTTTCCCTCACAGCTCCGCTGGAAGGACGGCTCCCTGACTCTCCCCTGCAGTCCTGCTACAGAATCAGGGTAAAACAAGAGAGGGGGGGCACTAATTGGCAGAAAATACATATACAGCAGCTATAGAAGGGAGAAACACTTATATAAGGTTATCCCTGCATATATATAGCGCTCTGGTGTGTGCTGGCAAACTCTCCCTCTGTCTCCCCAAAGGGCTCGTGGGGTCCTGTCCTCTATCAGAGCATTCCCTGTGTGTGTGCTGTGTGTCGGTACGATTGTGTCGACATGTATGAGGAGGAAAATGATGTGGAGGCGGAGCAATTGCCTGTAATAGTGATGTCACCCCCTAGGGAGTCGACACCTGACTGGATGGTCGTATGGAAGGAATTACGTGACAGTGTCAGCACTTTGCAAAAAACTGTTGACGACATGAGACAGCCGGCAAATCAGTTAGTGCCTGTCCAGGCGTCTCAAACACCGTCAGGGGCTCTAAAGCGCCCGTTACCTCAGATGGTCGACACAGACCCAGACACGGATACTGACTCCAGTGTCGACGGTGACGAGACAAACGTAATGTCCAGTAGGGCCACACGTTACATGATCACGGCAATGAAGGAGGCTTTGAACATTTCTGATACTACAAGTACCACAAAAAAGGGTATTATGTGGGGTGTGAAAAAACTACCCATAGTTTTTCCTGAATCAGATGAATTAAATGAGGTGTGTGACAAAGCGTGGGTTTCCCCCGATAAAAAACTGCTGATTTCTAATAAATTATTGGCATTATACCCTTTCCCGCCAGAGGTTAGGGCGCGTTGGGAAACACCCCCTAGGGTAGATAAGGCGCTCACACGCTTATCAAAACAAGTGGCGTTACCGTCTCCTGATACGGCCGCCCTCAAGGAACCAGCTGATAGAAAGCTGGAAAATATCCTAAAAGGTATATACACACATACTGGTGTTATACTACGACCAGCAATCGCCTCAGCCTGGATGTGCAGCGCTGGAGTGGCTTGGTCGGATTCCCTGACTGAAAATATTGATACCCTGGATAGGGACAGTATATTATTGACTATAGAGCATTTAAAGGATGCATTACTATATATGCGAGATGCACAGAGGGATATTTGCACCCTGGCATCAAGAGTAAGTGCGTTGTCCATTTCTGCCAGAAGAAGTTTATGGACACGACAGTGGTCAGGTGATGCGGATTCAAAACGGCATATGGAAGTTTTGCCGTATAAAGGGGAGGAGTTATTTGGGGTCGGTCTATCAGACCTGGTGGCCACGGCGACGGCTGGGGAATCCACCTTTTTACCCCAGGTCACCTCTCAGCAGAAAAAGACACCGTCTTTTCAAACTCAGTCCTTTCGTCCCCATAAGGGCAAGCGGGCAAAAGGCCACTCATTTCTGCCCCGGGGCAGAGGAAGGGGAAAAAGACTGCAGCAAGCAGCCTCTTCCCAGGATCAGAAGCCCTCCCCCGCTTCTGCCAAGTCTTCAGCATGACGCTGGGGCTTTACAAGCGGACTCAGGCACGGTGGGGGCCCGTCTCAAAAATTTCAACGCGCAGTGGGTTCACTCGCAAGTGGACCCCTGGATCCTGCAGGTAGTATCACAGGGGTACAAATTGGAATTCGAGACGTCTCCCCCTCGCCGGTTCCTGAAGTCTGCTCTACCAACGTCTCCCTCCGACAGGGAGGCAGTATTGGAAGCTATTCACAAGCTGTATTCCCAGCAGGTGATAATCAAGGTACCCCTCCTACAGCAGGGAAAGGGGTATTATTCCACGCTGTTTGTGGTACCGAAGCCGGACGGCTCGGTGAGACCGATTTTAAATCTGAAATCATTGAACACTTACATAAAAAGGTTCAAATTCAAGATGGAATCACTCAGAGCAGTGATAGCGAACCTGGAAGAAGGGGACTATATGGTGTCTCTGGACATCAAAGATGCTTATCTCCATGTCCCAATCTACCCTTCTCACCAAGGGTACCTCAGGTTTGTGGCACAGAACTGTCATTATCAGTTTCAGACGCTGCCGTTTGGATTGTCCACGGCACCACGGGTCTTTACCAAGGTAATGGCCGAAATGATGATTCTTCTTCGAAGAAAAGGCGTCTTAATTATCCCTTACTTGGACGATCTCCTGATAAGGGCAAGGTCCAGGGAACAGTTAGAGGTCGGAGTAGCACTATCTCAGGTGGTGCTACGTCAGCACGGGTGGATTCTAAATATTCCAAAATCGCAGCTGATTCCAACAACACGTCTACTGTTCCTAGGGATGATTCTGGACACAGTCCAGAAAAAGGTGTTTCTCCCGGAGGAGAAGGCCAGGGAGTTATCCGAGCTAGTCAGGAACCTCCTGAAACCAGGACAAGTGTCAGTGCATAAATGCACAAGGGTCCTGGGAAAGATGGTGGCTTCTTACGAAGCGATTCCATTCGGAAGATTCCATGCAAGAACGTTTCAGTGGGATCTGCTGGACAAATGGTCCGGATCGCATCTTCAGATGCATCAGCGGATAACCCTATCTCCAAGGACAAGGGTGTCTCTCCTGTGGTGGTTGCAGAGTGCTCATCTTCTAGAGGGCCGCAGATTCGGCATTCAGGACTGGATTCTGGTGACCACGGATGCCAGCCTGAGAGGCTGGGGAGCAGTCACACAGGGAAGAAATTTCCAGGGCTTGTGGTCAAGCATGGAAACGTCTCTTCACATAAATATCCTGGAACTAAGGGCAATTTACAATGCCCTAAGTCAAGCAAGGCCTCTGCTTCAGGGTCAGTCGGTTTTAAACCAATCGGACAACATCACGGCAGTCGCCCACGTAAACAGACAGGGCGGCACAAGAAGCAGGAGGGCAATGGCAGAAGCTGCAAGAATTCTTCGCTGGGCGGAAAATCATGTGACAGCACTGTCAGCGGTGTTCATTCCGGGAGTGGACAACTGGGAAGCAGACTTCCTCAGCAGACACGACCTCCACCCGGGGGAGTGGGGACTTCACCCAGAAGTCTTCCACGTGATTGTAAACCGTTGGGAAAAACCAAAGGTGGACATGATGGCGTCTCGTCTCAACAAGAAACTAGAGAGATATTGCGCCAGGTCAAGGGACCCTCAGGCAATAGCGGTGGACGCTCTGGTAACACCATGGGTGTACCAGTCAGTGTATGTGTTCCCTCCTCTGCCTCTCATACCCAAAGTACTGAGAATCATAAGAAGGAGAGGAGTAAGAACTATACTCGTGGCTCCGGATTGGCCAAGAAGGACTTGGTACCCGGAACTTCAAGAGATGCTCACGGAGGACCCGTGGCCTCTACCTCTCAGAAAGGACTTGCTCCAGCAGGGACCTTGTCTGTTCCAAGACTTACCGCGGCTGCGTTTGACGGCATGGAGGTTGAACGCCGGATCCTGAAGGAAAAAGGCATTCCAGATGAAGTCATCCCTACCCTGGTCAAGGCCAGAAAGGATGTAACCGCAAAACATTATCACCGCATTTGGCGGAAATATGTTGCGTGGTGTGAGGCCAAGAAGGCCCCTACAGAGGAATTTCAACTGGGTCGTTTCCTGCATTTCCTGCAAACAGGACTATCTATGGGCCTAAAATTAGGGTCCATTAAGGTTCAAATTTCGGCCCTGTCAATCTTCTTCCAAAAAGAACTGGCTTCAGTGCCTGAAGTTCAGACGTTTGTCAAAGGGGTACTGCATATACAGCCTCCTTTTGTGCCTCCAGTGGCACCTTGGGATCTCAATGTAGTGTTGAGTCTCCTAAAATCACATTGGTTTGAACCACTCACCACTGTGGAATTGAAATATCTCACATGGAAAGTGGTCATGCTGTTAGCCCTGGCTTCAGCCAGGCGTGTCTCAGAATTGGCGGCTTTATCATATAAAAGCCCTTACCTAATTTTTCATTCAGACAGGGCAGAACTGAGGACTCGCCCTCAATTTCTCCCTAAGGTGGTTTCAGCGTTTCACATGAACCAGCCTATTGTGGTACCTGCGGCTACTAGGGACTTGGAGGACTCCAAGTTGCTGGACGTAGTCAGGGCCCTGAAAATATGTTTCCAGGACGGCTGGAGTCAGAAAATCTGACTCGCTGTTTATCCTGTATGCACCCAACAAGCTGGGTGCTCCTGCTTCTAAGCAGACGATTGCTCGTTGGATTTGTAGTACAATTCAGCTTGCACATTCTGTGGCAGGCCTGCCACAGCCAAAATCTGTAAAAGCCCATTCCACAAGGAAAGTGGGCTCATCTTGGGCGGCTGCCCGAGGGGTCTCGGCTTTACAACTTTGCCGAGCAGCTACTTGGTCAGGGGCAAACACGTTTGCTAAATTTTACAAATTCGATACCCTGGCTGAGGAGGACCTGGAGTTCTCTCATTCGGTGCTGCAGAGTCATCCGCACTCTCCCGCCCGTTTGGGAGCTTTGGTATAATCCCCATGGTCCTTACGGAGTTCCCAGCATCCACTAGGACGTCAGAGAAAATAAGAATTTACTTACCGATAATTCTATTTCTCATAGTCCGTAGTGGATGCTGGGCGCCCATCCCAAGTGCGGATTGTCTGCAATACTTGTATATAGTTATTGTTACAAAAATCGGGTTGTTTATTGTTGTGAGCCATCTTTCAGAGGCTCCTACGTTTATCATACTGTTAACTGGGTTCAGATCACAAGTTGTACGGTGTGATTGGTGTGGCTGGTATGAGTCTTACCCGGGATTCAAGATCCTTCCTTATTATGTACGCTCGTCCGGGCACAGTATCCTAACTGAGGCTTGGAGGAGGGTCATAGGGGGAGGAGCCAGTGCACACCAGCTAGTCATAAAGCTTTTACTTTTGTGCCCAGTCTCCTGCGGAGCCGCTATTCCCCATGGTCCTTACGGAGTTCCCAGCATCCACTACGGACTATGAGAAATAGAATTATCGGTAAGTAAATTCTTATTATCCTTGACTCTGAACTGTCTTTATTCCCCACATTCAATCCGTTTCGAAATCTTATTACATACATCCCAAAAAAATAACAAGCCTCTGCCCATTTCTTACATAAAAACTGTAATTCATGCACTCATTATTTTCCTCATTGATTATTGTGGGTTGGGTATGAAATGCTGTCTGTCAGTAGACCGAAAGTGGCACCCCTACAGTCTAAATCCCGACAAGTGTCGGTAAGTAGTCTAACCCACCTCCTACCCTCCCCTAACCCTCCCTTTTAGGTGCCTACCCCTAACCCTTCCATCCCACAGCTTAACCCTAACCCCCCCTCCCCCCGGTGGCACCTAAACCTAACACCCCCATGGTGGTGCCTAAACCTACCCCCCAGCATCTACACCTATCCCCCAGCACCCTAACCCTAGCCCCCCCCCCCCCCCCCCATCCTCGGCATAGTACTTACTTACCCCGCTGTCTCGAACCTTGGGATCCCGGTGGTCCTGGCCCCTTTCAGGATTCTGGCATTGGCATTCCGTTGTGTGTCGGGATTCCGGCACCGGTATCTCATGCGTGGGATCCCAACCATCGGGATTGTAACCACATCCCAATTATTGCAATAGTCTCCTTACTGGTCTTCATTGTAACAGCCTTCTCCCTTACATTCTGTTTTAAATGCAGCTGTGAGGTTAATCTTTCTCTCAAAATGTTCACCTTCTGCTACTCTTCTCTGTCAGTCAGGGACAGATCAAGGGGCAGCCTGGCAGGGCTTTTGCCCAGAGAGCTGTGGCTTGGGGCAGAGGGGGTTGCAGTCTCCCTGCTAACGCCGCTGAGTCTGATTGCCTGGGGCCATAGCCGTGCTCACTATCAGTCATGCCCACCTGGAAAAATAGAATTTTAACTATTTTTTTGTGTGTTTCTCAAACTGGCAGCTGAATGCTGCCTATTGGTAAATGAGTCAGTCAGCATCTCTCACTCTGGGGGTTGGAGTTTAGTGCCAGCCCAGCTGAGCAGCACGTGCACTGCTGCCACCAGCAGAAACCTAGCCTCCTAGGAGGAGAAGCTGGACGGCCTAAGCGTTCTGCATCAGTACAACATCCAGAAGAAGGAAATTAAGGTCAAGGGGTGTGAGTTCTGGCCAAGAAATGTGAAGACCAACTATGTTATCTGGGGGTAAGTATTGGGGGTAAGGAGGTATCACTTGCATGCACAGTGCCCAATAATGTTGGGAGTTATCTATCAGCCTTACTAATTATCTAGCAGACAGATTCAATTGCCGGCGGGAAATTTAAAACTACCCACAGCCGCAAGGTTTTGGTATTCATTTGCTGGACTGAAAGTGGGATGTGTGTCTTTTTTTCACGCACCTCCAGAGCAAGTCTGATTTTTCATAAAATTGGTAGTTTTAGGAAAAATCACCGGGACTTGCACTGGCACCTCGGCAGCACCCTTCTTAAGGGCTAAATAAGCAATTGTAAGTTTCCAATTGGATTAATTTGTCTGTAATAACTCCCCTTCTGAAGTGGTGTCTTCTCCTCCAGCTTTGGAAGCCGGGTCTTCTGCAGCAGGGGGAGTATGTGTCTGTGAGTTTGTGTGTGGTTTTTTACCTCACTAAACCTTGCTCCCAATTAAATTCCCCCCTAGGTGACTTATCTTCTGTCGTTTTTGTCATTTAGCTAGACACTTTCTTCTATCTGGTAATTGTGTTACACCTCCTGCAGCTGACCTCTGAAATAGTGTACAAGCATGTTGTCTTATTACATTAGCGGAACTACTTAATAAATCTTATTTGTGTAATGCTGAGACATATCTAATTTTGTTTATATGCTTATAGCTGTTTATGTTAACATTTACTGAGATGTGTTTGTGTATCTTCTTTTGGAGTGCTATTTTGTCAATAACAATATACTGTTTGTACAACAGTTATATTGGAAAGCTCAAAGTTCCTACATAACATTGATGAATGGATTAGTGGAAGAATGCTTTGTAGAAGGCAGGGACATAACTAGAACTTCTTGGGCCCCATAGCAAAATCTTGAAAAGCCTCCTTTCCACCCACCCCCCATTAGTACACATTGGGGTTCATTCCGAGTTGATCGTAGCTGTGCTAAATTTAGAACAGCTATGATCATTCATGCTGACATGCGGGGGCACGCCCCGCATGTCAGTGCCACCCCCTCCCGCCCCGCGCAGAAGTGCAACGGCAACGCACAGCGGCGATGCCTTTGCACTTCAAGAGTAGCTCCCGACCAGCGCAGCTTTAGCGTGCTGGCCAGGAGCTATTTGTCGCTCCCCGGACCGCAACGGCTGCGTGTGACGTCATGCAGCTGCTGCGGCCCGCCCCCACAACGGTCCAGCCACGCCTGCGTTGGCCGGACCGCGCCCCCGAAACGGTGGCTTAATGCTGCCATCCAGCCCCCTCCCGCCCAGCCACCGCCTCTACCTCAGAGGCGATCGCTAGGCAACGACGGCTGCCATGCGCTGGTGCACTGCGGCACCGGCGCAGTTCCGACCCGAATGCTGTGCTACGAAAAACTGCAGCGAATGATCGGGTCGGAATGACCCTCATGGTGCGAAGAAGCTCGATAAAGATAACAATACCAATATGTACATATAAACTAGACACATACAAAAAAACAACCAAAATCGAACAAGAAAAGAGAAATATATTGCCACAAAAATGGTAGAGATTCAAAGAAGTTCACATACTACCAGTAAGTACATATAAACTAGACAAATATGTAAAATTAACTTAAATAAAATACAACTTCTGCCACTTGTGCGGTATGGTAAAGAGACAAATACTGTAGGTCGACAAACTACCTAAAAAAAAAGTGTGACCGGGGGTTAAAGTGGGGGGGAACAAAGTGGAACTGAGTTCCACCTCCTGTAATGGTAGGGGGAACTAGTTCCACCACCTCCATTGTCCTGCACGGTAATTCCAACTGGAAAACCTGCCCCATCACTTACATCAATAGATGATTCAGGCGGTGCTAGTGTTACTGATGAGCTGCAGCCATCTCCTTCTTACTCAGGTCTGTTGGCCCATTGGTCCTCCTCCATCTACAGTCCACCCCTCCAAGTGGCTTCATTTTCTAGCATTGCATATATTGGGGGTCATTCCGAATTGATCATAGCTGTGCTAAATTTAGCACAGCTACGATCATTCACACTGACATGCGGGCCGCCCCCCCCCCCCCCCCCCCCGCAGAAGTGCAAAGGCATCGCACAACGGTGATGCCTTTGCACTTCAAGAGTATCTCCCGGCCAGCGCAGCTTTAGCGTGCTGACCGGGAGCTACTCATCGCTCCCCGGCCCACAGCGGCTGCGTGTGATGTCATGCAGCCGCTGCGGCCCGCCCCCCGTTCGGTCCAGCCATGCCTGCATTAGCCGGACCGCTCCCACGAAATGGCAAGCAAACGCTGCTGTTCTGCTCCCTCCCGCCCAGTGATCACTTCTGCCTGTCAATCAGGCAGAGGCGATCGCAGCCCTACTACGGACTTCGGCCATCTGACATGTGCAGTAGGGACCCGTTTGCTCGGCTGCGACAAAAAGCAGCGAGCGAATGAGTCAGAATAACCCCCATTATGTCATGCTGTCACTGCTGCTGAGGTGAAGAGGAGCAGTCTCTGTGCATCTTGAAGACAATATGAGAGGGGGCTGGAGGGACTAGAGAGTGGGGAAGCTGTGTATAAGTGACACTACTGTGGGCAATATGTATATAAGCAGCACTACTGTGGTTATTATGTGTAAGGGGCTCTACTGTTGTGGGAATTGTATATAAGGGGCACTACTGTGGGCATTGTATATAAGGAGCACTACTGTGTGGCATAACATGTATAGAGGGTACCATGGTGTAGTACAGGGATGGGGAACCGTTGGCCCTCCAGCTGTTGTTGACCTACATATACCAGCATGCCTTGCTACAATTTTGCTATTTGGCCATGCTAAAGCTGTTGCAAAGCATGCTGGAATGTGTAGTTCAACAACAGCAGCAGGGCCGAAGGTTCCCCAACCCTGGTATAGTGCAATGTGAATAAAGGACACTACTAAGTGACATAACCTGAATAAGAGGCATTACTATGTGGTGTAATGTGACTAAGATTGTGCCAGTGTGTGGTGTAACTTGAATTAGGGGTACTATTATGTGACAATGCTGCTTCTTTGTGAGATCAGTGTCCCTTTATAACAGGGGTGGGGAACCTTTTTTCACCAAGAGCCATTTGGATATTTATAAAATCCTTCAGAGGCCATACAAAAATTCTCAACTTAAAAAATTACCCTGCCCCTCAGTAGGTCTGCCCCTTAGAGGTATTGTGCGCGCGCGCATGCCTCAAAAAATGGGTGTGGCCAATTAAAATGGGACATGATACACATATGCCCCCAATAGTGCAGTGCCAGATCCACAAATGCCCCCACAGTGCCAGATCCACAATTGCCCCCACAGTGCCAGATCCACAATTGCCCCCACAGTGCCAGGTATACAAATGCCCCCACAGTGTCAGGTATAAAAATGCCCCCACAGTGCCAGATCCACAAATGCCTCCACAGTGCCAGGTATACAAATCCCCCACAGTGTCAGGTATACAAATGCCCCCACAATGCCAGATCCACAAATGCCCCCACAGTGCCAGATCCACAAATGCCCCCACAGTGCCAGGTATACAAATGCCCCCACAGTGTCAGGTATATAAATGCACCCACAGTGCCAGGTATACAAATGCCCCCACAGTGCCAGATCCACAAATGCCCCCATAGTGCCAGGTATACAGATGCCCCCACAGTGCCAAATCCACAAATGCCCCCACAATGCCAGGTATACAGATGCCCCCACAGTGCCAGATCCACATATGCCCCCACAGTGCCAGGTATACAAATGCCCCCACAGTGCCAGATCCACAAATGCCCCCACAGTGCCCCCCCCACCCCACTATGCTGCTTACCGCTCTTGCTGCTCCATCCGGCTACGTGTCTCCGGTGTCAGGGGGTCAGGACAGGGAGGAGAGCACACTATGTCGGGCGGCGGCGGCGTATAGGACCTCAAACCAGCCGCCGGTTCGTGAGCCAGTCAGAGCTCGCGGACGTGCAGCGGCGGCTCCTGATTTGCTGCCGGTCCGCGAGCTCTGATTGGCTCACGAACCGGCGGCTGGTTTGAGATCTTACCTGCCGCCGGACATAGTAGCTGCGCTCTCCTCCCTGCCCTGACAGCTGAGACACGCTGCCGCCGGACTGAGCGGCAGCGTGTCTCACTGACACAAGCGGGTGGGCCGGAACAAGCCCCTGCTTTATAAAGTATGGTATTTAGGGTACTAATTTACAGTTTGCAGGGGGGTGCAGAAAACACTAGCACTGTCCCTGGCTCCGCTTAATGTATGTGTGTGTGTGTGTGTGTGTGTGTGTGTGTGAAGGGGGGGCGGTGTCCAGGTAAATGAGTTCCACCACCTCTCCAGAACCACTTTATGCTCTGAGTGTAACCATACCAATATGCACATATAAACTGCACACGTGTCAAAAAATAATCCAGCAACCCATGAAATGTTATACAGTGCTTGGCTTGCCAGGGCCTCGCTAGCTGTGATGGCACAATAAGTCCCAGTAGATCCAGTTGAGAAAAAGGGGTGCTGGTAAAAGCGGGGGAGGAAGAGGCAGTGGCTCGTTCCCTCCCCAGCTAAATTCGCCTGATCTGCCTACTGAGTCTGCTCCATCCAGAGTCCTGACCAGGGGCACTTTAAGAGAGGAAGAGGTCCGTGTTCTGCCTCCCCCATTCGTGTCCCCTCCACTCTGTTGGCAGTGCTCAAGAGTCTGAGCCCTAGAGGGCATGCGCACATCACCGGGAAAATGGTGCAGCACCCATTTTCCCAGTGATTTCTCTGCTGTGCATGCGCAGAACACAGTGAAATCGCCGCTGCAGCATTTTCACAGTGATTCCACAGTGCTGCTGATATCGGCACGGGACTCTGGAGGTGTAAATATAAAAAAATGGGTGCAGTGTATGCGGTGAGGGCTAGACTAAGGGGCCCGTGTGCACTGCACATACTGCACCCATTATAGATATGTCAGTGGTCCTGATTGGCTTCACCTGCAGCTTCAGTGTGCGGACTACAGAGGCGTGGAACTGGCACTGAATGAATGTGATCGCGGACTCATTGCTAAGGAGTGGTCCTGTTTTCACACTACATAGCAGGCTGCAGGCACGGACAACCTGTAAATGCCCGGGGAAAGGGGACACATGCCTGTTCCGCCTTAACCTCACTCTGCTGTAGTGCTGCCCACCCTGCTGGAATGTTCACGCCTCCTCCCACTGTAGGGATGGCCACCGGCGTCACCGTCATTGATGGCGAGACAAACCATTGATGGCAGATAACTATTCTATGCTTATCCGTCGATGGTTTAACATCGGTGTTTATATGCATGCGTGGCTGCTGGGTCTGTTGCTGTTTGAGAGCCAGAGGTGGGGTTGAGCTGTGAATGATAGCTCAGCCTCTTAACCACTTAACTGACGATTTATTTTGCAAAAAAACGCTCCGAAATTGTCGGGGTTTTTTATGAGTGAATTAGGTGAAGAACATGAATTTAACCCTATCCCAAATGATTTTAGTTAAAAAAAGAAAAAGAAAAAAGAATAATTTTTTTGACGTTTTAAAAAAAATATTTTTTCTCTCCAAACATCGTAACATCGATCGCGACCATCGGACCATTGCGACCATTGCAGCTTTTATTTTGAAAGCCCAGACAGCCTGGAGGTATGCAGGGGGGTCTGGGGGCAGCTAGGGAGGGTTTATTTACACTCCCCCGCGGCTGCCATTGTCTGCAGCCGCTGGAGGGGGGAAATCCTGCCATGCTGACCGATCAGCAGTGATCGGCAGCATGGCAGACACAGCGGGAGAGTGCAGGGAGGCAGAGGGACCTTCCGGTCCCTCTGACAGCAGCAGCGGAGGGAAGTTTCCCTTTCCTGCCGCTGCTAACACTCTCTATCTGACTCGTTGCATCCCGTGCGACCAGGTCAGATAGAGCACTTGCAGGCATGGCCGCATCTGATGCGACCATGCCAGGCAAGTTGTTAAAGAGGCGAGACATCCCATTCCCGGCTATACATAGTGTAAGAGCTGGAGGCTACACAGGGGCTGCTGGCTGACATCCTAGAGAAAAAAAACATTGTGCATACAGCTACCATTCATTGTGTATAATCATCTAGATATACACCATCGATGGTAAAAGTATTCAACATCGGCCATAGACCATCAATGATTTTGAATCAGCGATAAAAATCATTATCCCAGTGGGAGGAGATGAGGCCTTCCAAGCAGAGTAGGCAGCATTGCAGCTGCTGGCTCTGTTTGAAACTGTTGCAGTGCATTCTAAGTGTGACTGGGGCCAGGGGGATCGGTGGACCCTGGAAGCAGTCCGGGCCCCATAGCAGCCACACTCCCTGCACCGATAGTAGTTACGCCAGTGGGAGAAGGGAGCTAGACATGTATACATGTGGTTCCCATTAAGTTTGAATGCAGCAGCTGAAGATTAGGTTGCTGGATGCATGTACAGTATCAGCACTGCTGATCCCATGTAATATCAAACCCTGTTCTGTCTGTATATGATTTCTTTGAATACTGAAAATCTAAAAGGCCTTAAGTTTTGGAAATGCTAGAAAACCAGTGCTATATCCCAGAGTTTTGACGACCTTGAGGATTCTTTTCCATTTTCTAAGTGGAAACTGAACATTGGTGGTCATTCCGAGTTGTTCGCTCGATGCCGATTTTCGCTATATTGCGATTAGTCGCTTACTGCGCATGCGCAAGGTTCGCAGAGCGCATGTGGTTAGTTATTTTACACAAAAGTTAGGTATTTTACTCACAGCATAACGAGGATTTTTCATCGTTCTGGTGATCGTAATGTGATTGACAGGAAGTGGGTGTTTCTGGGCGGAAACTGGCCGTTTTCTGGGCGTGTGTGAAAAAACGCTGGCATTTCTTGGAAAAACGCGGGAGTGTCTGAAGAAACGGGGGAGTGTCTGGGCGAACGCTGGGTGTGTTTGTGACGTCAAACCAGGAACGAAACTGACTGAACTGATCGCAATGGCTGAGTAAGTCTGGAGCTACTCAGAAACTGCTAAGAAATTTTTATTCGCAATTCTGCGAATCTTTCGTTCACAATTCTGCTAAGCTAAGATACACTCCCAGAGGGCGGCGGCTTAGCGTGTGCAATGCTGCTAAAAGCAGCTAGCGAGCGAACAACTCGGAATGAGGGCCATTGACCAGCGCACCTGTACACCATTTCGTTGAAGAAGTCAGCTGTGACGAAACGTGTTGGGCTCCCTGTGGTGACTCCCTTGCCTATTTTTAAAAAGCTAAGTTAGAAGTCCTTACCTTTTACTAAGACCTTTTATGTTCATATGCTTTTATTAATATTTTGAAGTACGTTTTATGTTGTGATCCGCTTTTATGTGATATTAAAGCTTGTTTGTATTATTATATATTTTTTGGCTTTTAAATCTATTTTTAACTATTGCATGTTAAACAACACAAGTCGCCGGTACCCTTATTCCCCCATTTTTATTCTTTTCCCAGCAGTACTGTACCAGCATTGCGCTCTTAAGGGTTGGCAGACACCTTTTAACAAGATTGCGTGTGTTTTTTAGCAATTTTATTGTTTCATGTTTTACTGAGAACCCACCTCTCAAGTGGCGCTGTGTCATTCCTTTTTTTACATATATATATATATATATATACATATATACATGTGAACTGGAGTGTACGTACACACAATTTTTTGTCTTCCCACCCCCATTTTGTTTGTTTTAGTTAATTGATTTATGGTTATTTCAGGTCATTAAATTATGGTGATCTCTGTCAGTTATTAAAGTTCTTTAACATTTTTATCCAAATCCTCCCGTGGAAGGCCCAGAACAGGCTCCCTGTGTCAAAGTTCTACCTGGCGCATTCTGCTGTTGGGTCTGACCGGGACAGTAACCTCCCTAAAACCTGACCACGATCCAGCTGGACCGCATCACGTTGGTTTCATGATCCCACATCACGTTGGTTTCTTCATCCCAATCGGTGCAGTGGTGTCCGAAGGCATACCCGGACAGGTGAACAAACAGACCAATTAATTTTTACACTGGGAGCCTATGCTGGGCCTTCCAGTGGATGGATTTGGATGAAAACTTTAATGAACTGTAATAACTGATAGAAATAACCATAACAACCAAGATATGTGGCCCTGTCCCCTAAAGGGCTGTATTTTATTAGTTTAAACCCTGCCAATATTTTAAAAGTTGGATAATGAAGGGTATGTGTACCAGATCCATGAAGCCATGTAGGAGCCTATCATGAACAAATATACATATATGCATACACCATGTATATATTTTATTATATACAAAAAAACGAACAGTAGGTCCAGCGCTCCCATAGAATACTCAGCTTGATCCTGTGCCTTCACATTTAATAAGGTCATCGATAGCAAGATGGTGCTGCACTCGGCTACCACAACAAGGCAGGTGCTGTCATCAGCGTTTCAGTTCTCTTAACTGTCTTAACTGCGATTTTTCTTCTCAAGCTATGAGAATGTCTGCTGGATCTCTGTTCAACTTTCATTTGCATATAATGTCACTGGCCTGAGCTTGCAGTGACTAAGTAATAGGAGATAATTAAAACTGAAAACTAAATAATTGACTAAGGTTTTATATGAGTCATTTTGGAAGTACTTTTGAATAAGTAAATACCATTGATATGTCCATTTGAATGCTGTTGGTTTATATATTTATCATGACATCACATAGAATTAAAGGTCAGCTTAACTTGAAAAATGAAAATGTCACATATGAAGGTTAACTGTATAATTTACCAATTATCTTTTCCATTCATCACAATCAGATAAAGACTCCCCACCATGCTTGGACAGTGTACAGAGGTATTTGATATTGGACACAGAGCACAAATAATGAAGATTTTATTTGATCATTTCTGTGCCATTATTGCCTGTTAAATCCAATCGTTTGTAGTCTTTACAGAACAT